>NW_022265178.1:0-17233 GCF_002021735.2 Oncorhynchus kisutch | reverse complement strand
AAAGCAGAAGGAGAGCTGGATGGCACAGAGAGAAAGACAGAAGAGAGCTGACGGGGCATAGAGAAATACAGAAGTAGAGCTGGACGGGGCAGAGAGAGGACAGAAGGAGAGCTGGACAGGACAGAGAAAGACAGAAGGAGAGCTGACGGGGCAGAGAGAAAGACAGAAGGAGAGCTGGACAGGGCAGAGAGAAAGACAGAAGCAGAGCTGGATGGGGCCGAGAGAAGGACAGAAGGAGAGCTGGATGGGGCAGAGAGCGAAGGACAAGGAGAGCTGGACGAGGCAGAGAGAAAGAGAGAAGGAGAGCTGGAGGGTACAGAGATAAAGACAGAAGGAGAGCTGGACAGGGCAGAGAGAGAGACAGAAGCAGAGCTGGATGGGACAGAGAGAGAAGGACAGAAGGAGAGCTGGACAGGACAGAGAGAAAGACAAGAAGTAGAGCTGGACGGGGAAGAGAGAAAGAGAGAAGGAGAGCTGGACGGGACAGAGAGAAAGGCAGAAGGAGAGCTGGATGGCACAGAGAGAAAGACAGAAGGAGAGCTGGACGGGGCAGAGGAGAAAGAGATAAGGAGAGCTGGACTGGACAGAGAGAAAGACAGAAGGAGAGCTGGACAGGGCAGAGAGGAGAGACAGAAGCAGAGCTGGACGGGACAGAGAGAAGGACAGAAGGAGAGCTGGACAGGACAGAGAGAAAGACAGAAGTAGAGCTGGACGGGGAAGAGAGAAAGAGAGAAGGAGAGCTGGACGGGACAGAGAGAAAGGCAGAAGGAGAGCTGGATGGCACAGAGAGAAAGACAGAAGGAGAGCTGGATGTGGTAGAGAGAAAGAGATAAGGAGAGCTGGACTGGACAGAGAGAAAGACAAAAGGAGAGCTGGACGGGGCAGAGAGAAAGATGAAAAGAGCTGGACGGGGGCAGAGAGAAAGACAGAAGGATAGTTGGACGGGGCAGAGAGAAGGACAGAAGGAGAGCTGGGCGGGACAGTTAGTAAGGCAGAAGGAGAGCTTGATGGGGCAGAGAGAAAGACAGAAGGAGAGCTGGATGTGGTAGAGAGAAAGAGATAAGGAGAGCTGGACTGGACAGATAGAAAGACAGAAGGAGAGCTGGACGGGGCAGAGAGAAAGACAGAAGCAGAGCTGGACGGGCCAGAGAGAAAGACAGAAGTAGTGCAGGACGGGGCAGAGAGAAAGACAGAAAGAGAGCTGGACGGGGCAGAGAAAGACAGAAGGAGAGCTGGATAGGACAGAGAGAAAGACAGCAGGAGAGCTGGATGGGACAGAGAGAAAGACAGAAGGAGACCTGGACGGGGCAGAGAGAAAGACAGAAGGAGAGCGGACGGGGCAGAGAGAAAGACAGAAGGAGAGAGCTGGACAGGGCAGAGAGAAAAAGATGAAAAGAGCTGGACGGGGCAGAGAGAAAGACAGAAGGATAGTTGGACGGGGCAGAGAGAAGGACAGAAGGAGAGCTGGACGGGACAGTTAGTAAGGCAGAAGGAGAGCTAGATGTGGCAGAGAGAAAGACAGAAGGAGAGCTGGATGTGGGTAGAGAGAAAGAGATAAGGAGAGCTGGACTGGACAGAGAGAAAGACAAAGGAGAGCTGGACGGGGCGAGAGAAAGATGAAAAGAGCTGGACGGGGGCAGAGAGAGAAAGACAGAAGGATAGTTGGACGGGACAGTTAGTAAGGCAGAAGGAGAGCTATATGTGGCAGAGAGAAAGACAGAAGGAGAGCTGGATGTGGTATAGAGAGAAGAGATAAGGAGAGCTGGACTGGACAGAGAGAAAGACAAAAGGAGAGCTGGACGGGGCAGAAAGAAAGATGAAAAGAGCTGGACGGCGCAGAGAGAAAGACAGAAGGATAGTTGGACGGGGCAGAGAGAAGGACAGAAGGAGAGCTGGACGGGGCAGAGAGAAAGAGATAAGGAGAGCTGGACTGGACAGATAGAAAGACAGAAGGAGAGCTGGACGGGGCAGAGAGAAAGACAGAAGCAGAGCTGGACGGGCCAGAGAGAAAGACAGAAGTAGTGCAGGACGGGGCAGAGAGAAAGACAGAAAGAGAGCTGGACGGGGCAGAGAGAAAGACAGAAGGAGAGCTGGACGGGGCAGAGAGAAAGAGATAAGGAGAGCTGGACTGGACAGAGAGAAAGACAGAAGGAGAGCTGGACAGGGCAGAGAGAGAGACAGAAGCAGAGCTGGACGGGACAGAGAGAAGGACAGAAGGAGAGCTGGACAGGACAGAGAGAAAGACAGAAGTAGAGCTGGACGGGGAAGAGAGGAAAGAGAGAAGGAGAGCTGGACGGGACAGAGAGAAAGGCAGAAGGAGAGCTGGATGGCACAGAGAGAAAGACAGAAGGAGAGCTGGATGTGGTAGAGAGAAAGAGATAAGGAGAGCTGGACTGGACAGAGAGAAAGACAAAAGGAGAGCTGGACGGGGCAGAGAGAAAGATGAAAAGAGCTGGACGGGGCAGAGAGAAAGACAGAAGGATAGTTGGACGGGGCAGAGAGAAGGACAGAAGGAGAGCTGGGCGGGACAGTTAGTAAGGCAGAAGGAGAGCTTGATGGGGCAGAGAGAAAGACAGAAGGAGAGCTGGATGTGGTAGAGAGAAAGAGATAAGGAGAGCTGGACTGGACAGATAGAAAGACAGAAGGAGAGCTGGACGGGGCAGAGAGAAAGACAGAAGCAGAGCTGGACGGGCCAGAGAGAAAGACAGAAGTAGTGCAGGACGGGGCAGAGAGAAAGACAGAAAGAGAGCTGGACGGGGCAGAGAAAGACAGAAGGAGAGCTGGATAGGACAGAGAGAAAGACAGCAGGAGAGCTGGATGGGACAGAGAGAAAGACAGAAGGAGACCTGGACGGGGCAGAGAGAAAGACAGAAGGAGAGCTGGACGGGGCAGAGAGAAAGACAGAAGGAGAGCTGGACAGGGCAGAGAGAAAAGATGAAAAGAGCTGGACGGGGCAGAGAGAAAGACAGAAGGATAGTTGGACGGGGCAGAGAGAAGGACAGAAGGAGAGCTGGACGGGACAGTTAGTAAGGCAGAAGGAGAGCTAGATGTGGCAGAGAGAAAGACAGAAGGAGAGCTGGATGTGGTAGAGAGAAAGAGATAAGGAGAGCTGGACTGGACAGAGAGAAAGACAAAAGGAGAGCTGGACGGGGCAGAGAGAAAGATGAAAAGAGCTGGACGGGGCAGAGAGAAAGACAGAAGGATAGTTGGACGGGACAGTTAGTAAGGCAGAAGGAGAGCTATATGTGGCAGAGAGAAAGACAGAAGGAGAGCTGGATGTGGTAGAGAGAAAGAGATAAGGAGAGCTGGACTGGACAGAGAGAAAGACAAAAGGAGAGCTGGACGGGGCAGAAAGAAAGATGAAAAGAGCTGGACGGCGCAGAGAGAAAGACAGAAGGATAGTTGGACGGGGCAGAGAGAAGGACAGAAGGAGAGCTGGACGGGGCAGAGAGAAAGAGATAAGGAGAGCTGGACTGGACAGATAGAAAGACAGAAGGAGAGCTGGACGGGGCAGAGAGAAAGACAGAAGCAGAGCTGGACGGGCCAGAGAGAAAGACAGAAGTAGTGCAGGACGGGGCAGAGAGAAAGACAGAAAGAGAGCTGGACGGGGGCAGAGAGAAAGACAGAAGGAGAGCTAGATGGGGCAGAGAGAAAGACAGAAGGAGAGCTGGATGGGACAGAGAGAAAGACAGATGGAGAGCTGGACAGGGCAGAGAGAAAGACAGATGGAGAGCTGGACAGGGCAGAGAGAAGGACAGAAGGAGAGCTGGACAGGACAGAGAGAAAGACAGAAGTAGAGCTGGACGGGGCAGAGAGAAAGAGAGAAGCTGAGTTGGAAGGGACAGAGAGAAAGACAGAAGGAGAGCTGGACAGGGCAGAGAGAAAGACAGAAGCAGAGCTGGACGGGCCAGAGAGAAAGACAGAAGTAGTGCAGGACGGGGCAGAGAGAAAGACAGAAAGAGAGCTGGACGGGGCAGAGAGAAAGACAGAAGGAGAGCTAGATGGGGCAGAGAGAAAGACAGAAGGAGAGCTGGATGGGACAGAGAGAAAGACAGCAGGAGAGCTGGGTGGGACAGAAAGAAAGATGAAAAGAGCTGGACGGGGCAGAGAGAAAGACAGAAGGATAGTTGGACAGGACAGAGAGAAAGACAGAAGGAGAGCTGGACAGGGCAGAGAGAAAGACAGAAGGAGAGCTGGACGGGGCAGAGAGAAATACAGAAGTAGAGCTGGACGGGGCAGAGAGAAGGACAGAAGGAGAGCTGGACAGGACAGAGAGAAAGACAGAAGGAGAGCTGGACGGGGCAGAGAGAAAGGCAGAAGGAGAGCTGGATGGCACAGAGAGAAAGACAGAAGGAGAGCTGGATGTGGTAGAGAGAAAGAGATAAGGAGAGCTGGACTGGACAGAGAGAAAGACAAAAGGAGAGCTGGACGGGGCAGAGAGAAAGATGAAAAGAGCTGGACGGGGCAGAGAGAAAGACAGAAGGATAGTTGGACGGGGCAGAGAGAAGGACAGAAGGAGAGCTGGGCGGGACAGTTAGTAAGGCAGAAGGAGAGCTTGATGGGGCAGAGAGAAAGACAGAAGGAGAGCTGGATGTGGTAGAGAGAAAGAGATAAGGAGAGCTGGACTGGACAGATAGAAAGACAGAAGGAGAGCTGGACGGGGCAGAGAGAAAGACAGAAGCAGAGCTGGACGGGCCAGAGAGAAAGACAGAAGTAGTGCAGGACGGGGCAGAGAGAAAGACAGAAAGAGAGCTGGACGGTGCAGAGAAAGACAGAAGGAGAGCTGGATAGGACAGAGAGAAAGACAGCAGGAGAGCTGGATGGGACAGAGAGAAAGACAGAAGGAGACCTGGACGGGGCAGAGAGAAAGACAGAAGGAGAGCTGGACGGGGCAGAGAGAAAGACAGAAGGAGAGCTGGACAGGGCAGAGAGAAAAGATGAAAAGAGCTGGACGGGGCAGAGAGAGAAAGACAGAAGGATAGTTGGACGGGGCAGAGAGAAGGACAGAAGGAGAGCTGGACGGGACAGTTAGTAAGGCAGAAGGATAGCTAGATGTGGCAGAGAGAAAGACAGAAGGAGAGCTGGATGTGGTAGAGAGAAAGAGATAAGGAGAGCTGGACTGGACAGAGAGAAAGACAAAAGGAGAGCTGGACGGGGCAGAAAGAAAGAAGATGAAAAGAGCTGGACGGCGCAGAGAGAAAGACAGAAGGATAGTTGGACGGGGGCAAGAGAAGAGAAGGACAGAAGGAGAGCTGGACGGGGCAGAGAGAAAGAGATAAGGAGAGCTGGACTGGACAGATAGAAAGACAGAAGGAGAGCTGGACGGGGCAGAGAGAAAGACAGAAGCAGAGCTGGACGGGCCAGAGAGAAAGACAGAAGTAGTGCAGGACGGGGCAGAGAGAAAGACAGAAAGAGAGCTGGACGGGGCAGAGAGAAAGACAGAAGGAGAGCTAGATGGGGCAGAGAGAAAGACAGAAGGAGAGCTGGATGGGACAGAGAGAAAGACAGATGGAGAGCTGGACAGGGCAGAGAGAAAGACAGATGGAGAGCTGGACAGGGCAGAGAGAAGGACAGAAGGAGAGCTGGACAGGACAGAGAGAAAGACAGAAGTAGAGCTGGACGGGGGCAGAGAGAAAGAGAGAAGCTGAGTTGGAAGGGACAGAGAGAAAGACAGAAGGAGAGCTGGACAGGGCAGAGAGAAAGACAGAAGCAGAGCTGGACGGGCCAGAGAGAAAGACAGAAGTAGTGCAGGACGGGGCAGAGAGAAAGACAGAAAGAGAGCTGGACGGGGCAGAGAGAAAGACAGAAGGAGAGCTAGATGGGGCAGAGAGAAAGACAGAAGGAGAGCTGGATGGGACAGAGAGAAAGACAGCAGGAGAGCTGGATGGGACAGAAAGAAAGATGAAAAGAGCTGGACGGGGCAGAGAGAAAGACAGAAGGATAGTTGGACAGGACAGAGAGAAAGACAGAAGGAGAGCTGGACAGGGCAGAGAGAAAGACAAAAGGAGAGCTGGACGGGGCAGAAAGAAAGATGAAAAGAGCTGGACGGCGCAGAGAGAAAGACAGAAGGATAGTTGGACGGGGCAGAGAGAAGGACAGAAGGAGAGCTGGACGGGGCAGAGAGAAAGAGATAAGGAGAGCTGGACTGGACAGATAGAAAGACAGAAGGAGAGCTGGACGGGGCAGAGAGAAAGACAGAAGCAGAGCTGGACGGGCCAGAGAGAAAGACAGAAGTAGTGCAGGACGGGGCAGAGAGAAAGACAGAAAGAGAGCTGGACGGGGCAGAGAGAAAGACAGAAGGAGAGCTAGATGGGGCAGAGAGAAAGACAGAAGGAGAGCTGGATGGGACAGAGAGAAAGACAGATGGAGAGCTGGACAGGGCAGAGAGAAAGACAGATGGAGAGCTGGACAGGGCAGAGAGAAGGACAGAAGGAGAGCTGGACAGGACAGAGAGAAAGACAGAAGTAGAGCTGGACGGGGCAGAGAGAAAGAGAGAAGCTGAGTTGGAAGGGACAGAGAGAAAGACAGAAGGAGAGCTGGACAGGGCAGAGAGAAAGACAGAAGCAGAGCTGGACGGGCCAGAGAGAAAGACAGAAGTAGTGCAGGACGGGGCAGAGAGAAAGACAGAAAGAGAGCTGGACGGGGCAGAGAGAAAGACAGAAGGAGAGCTAGATGGGGCAGAGAGAAAGACAGAAGGAGAGCTGGATGGGACAGAGAGAAAGACAGCAGGAGAGCTGGATGGGACAGAAAGAAAGATGAAAAGAGCTGGACGGGGCAGAGAGAAAGACAGAAGGATAGTTGGACAGGACAGAGAGAAAGACAGAAGGAGAGCTGGACAGGGCAGAGAGAAAGACAGAAGGAGAGCTGGACGGGGCAGAGAGAAATACAGAAGTAGAGCTGGACGGGGCAGAGAGAAGGACAGAAGGAGAGCTGGACAGGACAGAGAGAAAGACAGAAGGAGAGCTGGACGGGGCAGAGAGAAAGACAGAAGGAGAGCTGGACAGGGCAGAGAGAAAGACAGAAGCAGAGCTGGACGGGACAAAGAGAAAGACAGAGGGAGAGCTGGACGGGGCAGAGAGAAAGACAGAAGGATCATCTGGACAGGGCAGAGAGAAAGACAGAAGGAGAGCTGGACAGGACAGAGAGAAAGACAGAAGTAGAGCTGGACGGGGCAGAGAGAAAGAGAGAAGGAGAGCTGGACCGGACAGAGAGAATGGCAGAAGGAGAGCTGGATGGGGCAGAGAGAAAGACAGAAGGAGAGCTGGATGTGGTAGAGAGAAAGAGATAAGGAGAGCTGGACGGGACAGAGAGAAAGACAGAAGGAGAGCTAGACGGGGCAGAGAGAAAGACAGAAGGAGAGCTGGACGGGGCAGAGAGAAAGACAGAAGGAGAGCTGGACAGGGCAGAGAGAAAGACATAAGCAGAGCTGGACGGGGCAGAGAGAAAGACAGAAGGAGAGCTGGACAGGGCAGAGAGAAAAGATGAAAAGAGCTGGACGGGGCAGAGAGAAAGACAGAAGGATAGTTGGACGGGGCAGAGAGAAGGACAGAAGGAGAGCTGGACGGGACAGTTAGTAAGGCAGAAGGAGAGCTAGATGTGGCAGAGAGAAAGACAGAAGGAGAGCTGGATGTGGTAGAGAGAAAGAGATAAGGAGAGCTGGACTGGACAGAGAGAAAGACAAAAGGAGAGCTGGACGGGGCAGAAAGAAAGATGAAAAGAGCTGGACGGCGCAGAGAGAAAGACAGAAGGATAGTTGGACGGGGCAGAGAGAAGGACAGAAGGAGAGCTGGACGGGGCAGAGAGAAAGAGATAAGGAGAGCTGGACTGGACAGATAGAAAGACAGAAGGAGAGCTGGACGGGGCAGAGAGAAAGACAGAAGCAGAGCTGGACGGGCCAGAGAGAAAGACAGAAGTAGTGCAGGACGGGGCAGAGAGAAAGACAGAAAGAGAGCTGGACGGGGCAGAGAGAAAGACAGAAGGAGAGCTAGATGGGGCAGAGAGAAAGACAGAAGGAGAGCTGGATGGGACAGAGAGAAAGACAGATGGAGAGCTGGACAGGGCAGAGAGAAAGACAGATGGAGAGCTGGACAGGGCAGAGAGAAGGACAGAAGGAGAGCTGGACAGGACAGAGAGAAAGACAGAAGTAGAGCTGGACGGGGCAGAGAGAAAGAGAGAAGCTGAGTTGGAAGGGACAGAGAGAAAGACAGAAGGAGAGCTGGACAGGGCAGAGAGAAAGACAGAAGTAGTGCAGGACGGGGCAGAGAGAAAGACAGAAAGAGAGCTGGATGGGGCAGAGAGAAAGACAGAAGGAGAGCTAGATGGGGCAGAGAGAAAGACAGAAGGAGAGCTGGATGGGACAGAGAGAAAGACAGCAGGAGAGCTGGATGGGACAGAAAGAAAGATGAAAAGAGCTGGACGGGGCAGAGAGAAAGACAGAAGGATAGTTGGACAGGACAGAGAGAAAGACAGAAGGAGAGCTGGACAGGTCAGAGAGAAAGACAAAAGGAGAGCTGGACGGGGCAGAAAGAAAGATGAAAAGAGCTGGACGGCGCAGAGAGAAAGACAGAAGGATAGTTGGACGGGGCAGAGAGAAGGACAGAAGGAGAGCTGGACGGGACAGTTAGTAAGGCAGAAGGAGAGCTAGATGTGGCAGAGAGAAAGACAGAAGGAGAGCTGGATGTGGTAGAGAGAAAGAGATAAGGAGAGCTGGACTGGACAGAGAGAAAGACAAAAGGAGAGCTGGACGGGGCAGAAAGA
This sequence comes from Oncorhynchus kisutch, assembly GCF_002021735.2. NCBI lineage: Eukaryota > Metazoa > Chordata > Actinopteri > Salmoniformes > Salmonidae > Oncorhynchus > Oncorhynchus kisutch. Next base: position 8,476 of record NW_022265178.1, on the reverse strand, counting down.
AAGATGAAAAGAGCTGGACGGCGCAGAGAGAAAGACAGAAGGATAGTTGGACGGGGCAGAGAGAAGGACAGAAGGAGAGCTGGACGGGGCAGAGAGAAAGAGATAAGGAGAGCTGGACTGGACAGATAGAAAGACAGAAGGAGAGCTGGACGGGGCAGAGAGAAAGACAGAAGCAGAGCTGGACGGGCCAGAGAGAAAGACAGAAGTAGTGCAGGACGGGGCAGAGAGAAAGACAGAAAGAGAGCTGGACGGGGCAGAGAGAAAGACAGAAGGAGAGCTAGATGGGGCAGAGAGAAAGACAGAAGGAGAGCTGGATGGGACAGAGAGAAAGACAGATGGAGAGCTGGACAGGGCAGAGAGAAAGACAGATGGAGAGCTGGACAGGGCAGAGAGAAGGACAGAAGGAGAGCTGGACAGGACAGAGAGAAAGACAGAAGTAGAGCTGGACGGGGCAGAGAGAAAGAGAGAAGCTGAGTTGGAAGGGACAGAGAGAAAGACAGAAGGAGAGCTGGACAGGGCAGAGAGAAAGACAGAAGCAGAGCTGGACGGGCCAGAGAGAAAGACAGAAGTAGTGCAGAACGGGGCAGAGAGAAAGACAGAAAGAGAGCTGGACGGGGCAGAGAGAAAGACAGAAGGAGAGCTAGATGGGGCAGAGAGAAAGACAGAAGGAGAGCTGGATGGGACAGAGAGAAAGACAGCAGGAGAGCTGGATGGGACAGAAAGAAAGATGAAAAGAGCTGGACGGGGCAGAGAGAAAGACAGAAGGATAGTTGGACAGGACAGAGAGAAAGACAGAAGGAGAGCTGGACAGGGCAGAGAGAAAGACAAAAGGAGAGCTGGACGGGGCAGAAAGAAAGATGAAAAGAGCTGGACGGCGCAGAGAGAAAGACAGAAGGATAGTTGGACGGGGCAGAGAGAAGGACAGAAGGAGAGCTGGACGGGGCAGAGAGAAAGAGATAAGGAGAGCTGGACTGGACAGATAGAAAGACAGAAGGAGAGCTGGACGGGGCAGAGAGAAAGACAGAAGCAGAGCTGGACGGGCCAGAGAGAAAGACAGAAGTAGTGCAGGACGGGGCAGAGAGAAAGACAGAAAGAGAGCTGGACGGGGCAGAGAGAAAGACAGAAGGAGAGCTAGATGGGGCAGAGAGAAAGACAGAAGGAGAGCTGGATGGGACAGAGAGAAAGACAGATGGAGAGCTGGACAGGGCAGAGAGAAAGACAGATGGAGAGCTGGACAGGGCAGAGAGAAGGACAGAAGGAGAGCTGGACAGGACAGAGAGAAAGACAGAAGTAGAGCTGGACGGGGCAGAGAGAAAGAGAGAAGCTGAGTTGGAAGGGACAGAGAGAAAGACAGAAGGAGAGCTGGACAGGGCAGAGAGAAAGACAGAAGCAGAGCTGGACGGGCCAGAGAGATAGACAGAAGTAGTGCAGGACGGGGCAGAGAGAAAGACAGAAAGAGAGCTGGACGGGGCAGAGAGAAAGACAGAAGGAGAGCTAGATGGGGCAGAGAGAAAGACAGAAGGAGAGCTGGATGGGACAGAGAGAAAGACAACAGGAGAGCTGGATGGGACAGAAAGAAAGATGAAAAGAGCTGGACGGGGCAGAGAGAAAGACAGAAGGATAGTTGGACAGGACAGAGAGAAAGACAGAAGGAGAGCTGGACAGGGCAGAGAGAAAGACAGAAGGAGAGCTGGACGGGGCAGAGAGAAATACAGAAGTAGAGCTGGACGGGGCAGAGAGAAGGACAGAAGGAGAGCTGGACAGGACAGAGAGAAAGACAGAAGGAGAGCTGGACGGGGCAGAGAGAAAGACAGAAGGAGAGCTGGACAGGGCAGAGAGAAAGACAGAAGCAGAGCTGGACGGGACAAAGAGAAAGACAGAGGGAGAGCTGGACGGGGCAGAGAGAAAGACAGAAGGATCATCTGGACAGGGCAGAGAGAAAGACAGAAGGAGAGCTAGATGGGGCAGAGAGAAAGACAGAAGGAGAGCTGGATGGGACAGAGAGAAAGACAACAGGAGAGCTGGATGGGACAGAAAGAAGATGAAAAGAGCTGGACGGGGCAGAGAGAAAGACAGAAGGATAGTTGGACAGGACAGAGAGAAAGACAGAAGGAGAGCTGGACAGGGCAGAGAGAAAGACAGAAGGAGAGCTGGACGGGGCAGAGAGAAATACAGAAGTAGAGCTGGACGGGGCAGAGAGAAGGACAGAAGGAGAGCTGGACAGGACAGAGAGAAAGACAGAAGGAGAGCTGGACGGGGCAGAGAGAAAGACAGAAGGAGAGCTGGACAGGGCAGAGAGAAAGACAGAAGCAGAGCTGGACGGGACAAAGAGAAAGACAGAGGGAGAGCTGGACGGGGCAGAGAGAAAGACAGAAGGATCATCTGGACAGGGCAGAGAGAAAGACAGAAGGAGAGCTGGACAGGACAGAGAGAAAGACAGAAGTAGAGCTGGACGGGGCAGAGAGAAAGAGAGAAGGAGAGCTGGACCGGACAGAGAGAATGGCAGAAGGAGAGCTGGATGGGGCAGAGAGAAAGACAGAAGGAGAGCTGGATGTGGTAGAGAGAAAGAGATAAGGAGAGCTGGACGGGACAGAGAGAAAGACAGAAGGAGAGCTGGACGGGGCAGAGAGAAAGACAGAAGGAGAGCTGGACGGGGCAGAGAGAAAGACAGAAGGAGAGCTGGACAGGGCAGAGAGAAAGACATAAGCAGAGCTGGACGGGGCAGAGAGAAAGACAGAAGGAGAGCTGGACAGGGCAGAGAGAAAAGATGAAAAGAGCTGGACGGGGCAGAGAGAAAGACAGAAGGATAGTTGGACGGGGCAGAGAGAAGGACAGAAGGAGAGCTGGACGGGACAGTTAGTAAGGCAGAAGGAGAGCTAGATGTGGCAGAGAGAAAGACAGAAGGAGAGCTGGATGTGGTAGAGAGAAAGAGATAAGGAGAGCTGGACTGGACAGAGAGAAAGACAAAAGGAGAGCTGGACGGGGCAGAGAGAAAGATGAAAAGAGCTGGACGGGCCAGAGAGAAAGACAGAAGGATAGTTGGACGGGACAGTTAGTAAGGCAGAAGGAGAGCTATATGTGGCAGAGAGAAAGACAGAAGGAGAGCTGGATGTGGTAGAGAGAAAGAGATAAGGAGAGCTGGACTGGACAGAGAGAAAGACAAAAGGAGAGCTGGACGGGGCAGAAAGAAAGATGAAAAGAGCTGGACGGGGCAGAGAGAAAGACAGAAGGATAGTTGGACGGGGCAGAGAGAAGGACAGAAGGAGAGCTGGACGGGGCAGAGAGAAAGAGATAAGGAGAGCTGGACTGGACAGTTAGAAAGACAGAAGGAGAGCTGGACGGGGCAGAGAGAAAGACAGAAGCAGAGCTGGACGGGCCAGAGAGAAAGACAGAAGTAGTGCAGGACGGGGCAGAGAGAAAGACAGAAAGAGAGCTGACGGGGCAGAGAGAAAGACAGAAGGAGAGCTAGATGGGGCAGAGAGAAAGACAGAAGGAGAGCTGGATGGACAGAGAGAAAGACAGCAGGAGAGGTGGATGGGACAGAGAGAAAGAAAGAAGGAGACCTGGACGGGGCAGAGAGAAAGACAGAAGGAGAGCTGGACAGGGCAGAGAGAAAGAGATAAGGAGAGCTGGACTGGACAGAGAGAAAGACAAAAGGAGAGCTGGACGGGGCAGAGAGAAAGATGAAAAGAGCTGGACGGGGCAGAGAGAAAGACAGAAGGATAGTTGGACTGGGCAGAGAGAAGGACAGAAGGAGAGCTGGACGGGACAGTTAGTAAGGCAGAAGGAGAGCTTGATGGGGCAGAGAGAAAGACAGAAGGAGAGCTGGATGTGGTAGAGAGAAAGAGATAAGGAGAGCTGGACTGGACAGATAGAAAGACAGAAGGAGAGCTGGACGGGGCAGAGAAAAAGACAGAAGCAGAGCTGGACGGGACAGAGAGAAAGACAGAAGGAGAGCTGGATGGGACAGAGAGAAAGACAGCAGGAGAGCTGGATGGGACAGAGAGAAAGACAGAAGGAGACCTGGACGGGGCAGAGAGAAAGACAGAAGGAGAGCTGGATGGGACAGAGAGAACGACAGAAGGAGAGCTGGACGGGATAGAGAGAAAGACAAAAGGAGAGCTGGACAGGGCAGAAAGAAAGATGAAAAGAGCTGGACGGGGCAGAGAGAAAGACAGAAGGATAGTTGGACAGGACAGAGAGAAAGACAGAAGGAGAGCTGGACAGGGCAGAGAGAAAGACAGAAGTAGAGCTGGACGGGGCAGAGAGAAAGAGAGAAGGAGAGCTGGACAGGGCAGAGAGAAAGACAGAAGCAGAGCTGGATGGGTCAGAGAGAAAGACAGATGGAGAGCTGGACAGGGCAGAGAGAAAGACAGATGGAGAGCTGGACAGGGCAGAGAGAAGGACAGAAGGAGAGATGGACAGGACAGAGAGAAAGACAGAAGTAGAGCTGGACGGGGCAGAGAGAAAGAGAGAAGCTGAGTTGGAAGGGACAGAGAGAAAGACAGAAGGAGAGCTGGACGGGGCAGAGAGAAAGACAGAAGCAGAGCTGGACGGGCCAGAGAGAAAGACAGAAGTAGTGCAGGACGGGGCAGAGAGAAAGACAGAAAGAGAGCTGGACGGGGCAGAGAGAAAGACAGAAGGAGAGCTAGATGGGGCAGAGAGAAAGACAGAAGGAGAGCTGGATGGGACAGAGAGAAAGACAGCAGGAGAGCTGGATGGGACAGAAAGAAAGATGAAAAGAGCTGGACGGGGCAGAGAGAAAGACAGAAGGATAGTTGGACAGGACAGAGAGAAAGACAGAAGGAGAGCTGGACAGGGCAGAGAGAAAGACAGAAGGAGAGCTGGACGGGGCAGAGAGAAATACAGAAGTAGAGCTGGACGGGGCAGAGAGAAGGACAGAAGGAGAGCTGGACAGGAAAGAGAGAAAGACAGAAGGAGAGGAGAGCTGGACGGGGCAGAGAGAAAGACTGAAGGAGAGCTGGACAGGGCAGAGAGAAAGACAGAAGCAGAGCCGGATGGGACAGAGAGAAAGACAGAAGGAGAGCTGGACGGGATAGAGAGAAAGAGAGAAGGAGAGCTGGACAGGGCAGAGAGAAAGATGAAAAGAGCTGGACGGGGCAGAGAGAAAGACAGAAGGATAGTTGGATGGGACAGAGAGAAAGACAGAAGGAGAGCTGGACGGGACAGTTAGTAAGGCAGAAGGAGAGCTGGATGGGGCAGAGAGAAAGACAGAAGGAGAGCTGGACAGGGCAGAGAGAAAGACAGAAGCAGAGCTGGACGGGACAAAGAGAAAGACAGAGGGAGAGCTGGACGGGGCAGAGAGAAAGACAGAAGGATCATCTGGACAGGGCAGAGAGAAAGACAGAAGGAGAGCTGGACAGGACAGAGAGAAAGACAGAAGTAGAGCTGGACGGGGCAGAGAGAAAGAGAGAAGGAGAGCTGGACGGGACAGAGAGAAAGGCAGAAGGAGAGCTGGATGGGGCAGAGAGAAAGACAGAAGGAGAGCTGGATGTGGTAGAGAGAAAGCGATAAGGAGAGCTGGACGGGACAGAGAGAAAGACAGAAGGAGAGCTGGACGGGGCAGAGAGAAAGACAGAAGGAGAGCTGGACGGGGCAGAGAGAAAGACAGAAGGAGAGCTGGACAGGGCAGAGAGAAAGACATAAGCAGAGCTGGACGGGACAGAGAGAAAGACAGAAGGAGAGCTTGATGAGGCAGAGAGAAAGACAGAGGGAGAGCTGGACAGGACAGAGAGAAAGACAGAAGGAGAGCTGGACGGGATAGAGAGAAAGACAAAGGAGAGCTGGACGGGGCAGAAAGAAAGATGAAAAGAGCTGGACGGGGCAGAGAGAAAGACAGAAGGATAGTTGGACGGGCAGAGAGAAGGACAGAAGGAGAGCTGGACGGGGCAGAGAGAAAGAGATAAGGAGAGCTGGACTGGACAGATAGAAAGACAGAAGGAGAGCTGGACGGGGCAGAGAGAAAGACAGAAGCAGAGCTGGACGGGCCAGAGAGAAAGACAGAAGTAGTGCAGGACGGGGCAGAGAGAAAGACAGAAAGAGAGCTGACGGGGCAGAGAGAAAGACAGAAGGAGAGCTAGATGGGGCAGAGAGAAAGACAGAAGGAGAGCTGGATGGGACAGAGAGAAAGACAGCAGGAGAGGTGGATGGGACAGAGAGAAAGAAAGAAGGAGACCTGGACGGGGCAGAGAGAAAGACAGAAGGAGAGCTGGACAGGGCAGAGAGAAAGAGATAAGGAGAGCTGGACTGGACAGAGAGAAAGACAAAAGGAGAGCTGGACGGGGCAGAGAGAAAGATGAAAAGAGCTGGACGGGGCAGAGAGAAAGACAGAAGGATAGTTGGACTGGGCAGAGAGAAGGACAGAAGGAGAGCTGGACGGGACAGTTAGTAAGGCAGAAGGAGAGCTTGATGGGGCAGAGAGAAAGACAGAAGGAGAGCTGGATGTGGTAGAGAGAAAGAGATAAGGAGAGCTGGACTGGACAGATAGAAAGACAGAAGGAGAGCTGGACGGGGCAGAGAAAAAGACAGAAGCAGAGCTGGACGGGACAGAGAGAAAGACAGAAGGAGAGCTGGATGGGACAGAGAGAAAGACAGCAGGAGAGCTGGATGGGACAGAGAGAAAGACAGAAGGAGACCTGGACGGGGCAGAGAGAAAGACAGAAGGAGAGCTGGATGGGACAGAGAGAACGACAGAAGGAGAGCTGGACGGGATAGAGAGAAAGACAAAAGGAGAGCTGGACAGGGCAGAAAGAAAGATGAAAAGAGCTGGACGGGGCAGAGAGAAAGACAGAAGGATAGTTGGACAGGACAGAGAGAAAGACAGAAGGAGAGCTGGACAGGGCAGAGAGAAAGACAGAAGTAGAGCTGGACGGGGCAGAGAGAAAGAGAGAAGGAGAGCTGGACAGGGCAGAGAGAAGACAGAAGCAGAGCTGGATGGGTCAGAGAGAAAGACAGATGGAGAGCTGGACAGGGCAGAGAGAAAGACAGATGGAGAGCTGGACAGGGCAGAGAGAAGGACAGAAGGAGAGATGGACAGGACAGAGAGAAAGACAGAAGTAGAGCTGGACGGGGCAGAGAGAAAGAGAGAAGCTGAGTTGGAAGGGACAGAGAGAAAGACAGAAGGAGAGCTGGACGGGGCAGAGAGAAAGACAGAAGCAGAGCTGGACGGGCCAGAGAGAAAGACAGAAGTAGTGCAGGACGGGGCAGAGAGAAAGACAGAAAGAGAGCTGGACGGGCAGAGAGAAAGACAGAAGGAGAGCTAGATGGGGCAGAGAGAAAGACAGAAGGAGAGCTGGATGGGACAGAGAGAAAGACAGCAGGAGAGCTGGATGGGACAGAAAGAAAGATGAAAAGAGCTGGACGGGGCAGAGAGAAGACAGAAGGATAGTTGGACAGGACAGAGAGAAAGACAGAAGGAGAGCTGGACAGGGCAGAGAGAAAGACAGAAGGAGAGCTGGACGGGGCAGAGAGAAATACAGAAGTAGAGCTGGACGGGGCAGAGAGAAGGACAGAAGGAGAGCTGGACAGGACAGAGAGAAAGACAGAAGGAGAGGAGAGCTGGACGGGCAGAGAGAAAGACTGAAGGAGAGCTGGACAGGGCAGAGAGAAAGACAGAAGCAGAGCCGGATGGGACAGAGAGAAAGACAGAAGGAGAGCTGGACGGGATAGAGAGAAAGAGAGAAGGAGAGCTGGACAGGGCAGAGAGAAAGATGAAAAGAGCTGGACGGGGCAGAGAGAAAGACAGAAGGATAGTTGGATGGGACAGAGAGAAAGACAGAAGGAGAGCTGGACGGGACAGTTAGTAAGGCAGAAGGAGAGCTGGATGGGGCAGAGAGAAAGACAGAAGGAGAGCTGGACAGGGCAGAGAGAAGACAGAAGCAGAGCTGGACGGGACAAAGAGAAAGACAGAGGGAGAGCTGGACGGGGCAGAGAGAAAGACAGAAGGATCATCTGGACAGGGCAGAGAGAAAGACAGAAGGAGAGCTGGACAGGACAGAGAGAAAGACAGAAGTAGAGCTGGACGGGGCAGAGAGAAAAGAGAGAAGGAGAGCTGGGACGGGACAGAGAGAAGGCAGAAGGAGAGCTGGATGGGTCAGAGAGAAAGACAGAAGGAGAGCTGGATGTGGTAGGAGAAAGCTATAAGGAAGCTGGACGGACAGAGAGAAAGACAGAAGGAGAGCTGGACTGGCAGAGAGAAAGACAGAAGGAGAGCTGGACGGGGCAGAGAGAAAGACAGAAGGGAGCTGGACAGGGCAGAGAGAAAGACATAAGCAGAGCTGGACGGGACAGAGAGAAAGACAGAAGGAGAGCTTATGAGGCAGGAGAGAAAGACAGAGGGAGAGCTGGACAGGACAGAGAGAAAGACAGAAGGGAGAGCTGGACGGGAATAGATAGACGACAAAAGGAGAGCTGGACGGGCAGAAAGAAAGATGAAAAGAGCTGGACGGGGCAGAAA
>NW_022265177.1:0-17336 GCF_002021735.2 Oncorhynchus kisutch | reverse complement strand
CTTCTCCCCACCTCTCCTCGTCTCCTCTTCTCCTCTCCCCCTTTACTCGTCTCCCCTCTCCTATTCTCCCTCTCATCTCCTCTCCCCTCTCCACTTCTCCCCTCTCTTCTCCTCCCCCTCTCCTCTCTTTTTCCCAGTCTCTCTTCTCCCCCGGTCTCCCCCTTCTCCCCCCTCCTCTTCATCCCCCCCTCTCTTCTCCTTTTCTCCACCTCTCTACTCCCCTTCTCTCCTTTCTTCTCCTCTCCTCCCAGTCTCTCTTCTCCTCTTCTGCCTCTCTTTCTCCTCTCTCCCTCCTCTTCTCTTCTTCTCCCCAATTCTCCCCCCCTCCCCTCTTCTCTTCTCCCCCTCTCGTCTCGACTCCTCTCCTCTCCTCTTCTCCCCCTCTCCTCACCTCTCTTCTCCCCACTCTCCTCTCCTCTCCTCTCTTATCCCCTCTCATCCCCTCTCTTCTCTTCTTCCCCTCCCCCTTTACTCTTATCCCTTCTCCTCTTCTCCCCCTCTCCATGTCTCATTCTCCCTCCCCTTTACTCTTTCCTCTTCTGTTCTCCCCCTCTTATCCCTCTCTCCCCTCTCCACTCTCCCCTTTCTCCCACTCACTTCTCCTCCCCCCCCCTCGTTTCTCTTCTCCCCCCCCTCTCTCTCTCTCTCTTCCCCCCTCACCTCTCCTCACCCTTTCTTCTCCTCTTCTCCCAATGCTCCCCCCTCTACTCTCATCTCCTCTCCCTTTCCTCTTCTCCCAGTCTCTCTTCTCACCCTCTCCTCTTCTCCCTCTCTCCTCTTCTGCCCCTCTCGTCTACTCCTCTCCCCTTTCCTCTTCTGACCCATTAGTCTCCTCTTCTCACCACTATCCTTTTCTCCCCCCTCAAATCTCTTCTCCCCTCTCTTCTCCTCTTTTCCCTTCTCTTCTCCTCTCCTCTTCTCCCCCTCTCTTCTCCTCTCCTCCCCTTCTCCTCTGCATTTCATTCTGTACTCCAACATCTGCCTGGTATTCAAGATAACACACAACACAGCAGCACCACATTTGGTTTCATCAACCTCAGACTTAAATATCAGTGTTCCAAGAACCTCCACCAGGGGAACTGTAGAATCCTCAAACGGTCCACTACCTACTCCCAAACTGCCTTCTCATACAAACCAATAAAGACATGGAATGGTCTCACCTCACCATGGATCTAGTCCATCAGACGTGTCTCACCTCATCTACCTCAACATGAATCTAGTCCAATCAGACGTGTCCTCACCTCAACATGGATCTAGTCCAATCAGATGTGTCTCACCCTCAACATGGATCTAGTCCAATCAGACGTGTCTCACCTCAAACATGGATCTAGTCCAATCAGACGTTCTCACCTCAAATGGATCTAGTCCAATCAGACGTGTCTCACCGCAACAATGGATCTAGTCCAATCAGATGTGTTCACAATGATATTGCCTGCTGCTACCCCTCCTGCCCTCATATCCAGTGCGATAGAGTCAATGCACAGGCATCTTCACAAAATTGGATCTCAGGAGCGCTTACAACCTGGTGCGTATCCGGAGGGGACGAGTGGAATACGTCATTTAGTACCACCTAAGGCACTATGAGTAACCCTTGTCATGCCGTACGGGTGATGTCTTCCAGGCCTTTGTAGGAGGAGATTTTCCGGGACCTGCACGGGCAGGTGTAGTGGTGTATATATCGACCACATTCTGATATACTCCACTACATGCGCCAAGTGTGTGTCCCTGGTGTGGTGTCCCTTGTCGACTGTTGGAGCATGACCTGTACGTCAAGGCTGAGAAAGTCTGTTCTTCCAACAGTCCGTCTCCTTCCTCCTAGGGTACCGCATTTCCACTTCAGGGGTGGAGATGGAGAGTGACTACTGCATTTCAGCTGTACGAATTTGCCGACTCCCCACCGCGGTAAAGGAGGTGCAATGGTTTGCCAACTACTACCGGAGGTTTATCCAGGGCTTTTGGTCAGGTAGCCAACTACTACCGGAGGTTTATCCAGGGCTTTGGTCAGGTAGCGACTCCCATTACCTCACTGCTGAAGGGGGGGACCGTGTGACTACAGTGGACGGCTGAGGTGACAGGCTTTTTGGTCACCTGAGGGCTCTGTTTACCTCGGCTCCCCTGCTGGCTCATCCGGATCTGGGATAGGAGCCGTGCTCCCTCAGCGCTCGGGTAGCCACTAAAGCTCCGCCCCTGTACTTGTTTCTTTTCGAAGAAGCTCAGCCCGACGGAGCGAAACTATGATGTGGAGGACCGGGAGCTGTTGGCTGTTGTCAAGGCTCTGGAGGTGTGGAGACATTGGCTTGAGGGGGCTAAACACCCCTTTTCTCATCTGGCTGACCACCACAATCTGGAGTACATCGGGGCAGCGAGGAGACGGAGCGGTCCATAGATCACTGATCATAGATCAGAGGAGCGGTCCATAGATCACACTCCCGAACTTCCGCCTCTTGCCTTGTGGGCACCGGTAGTGTGGGAGCTGGACGCGGACATCGAGGGGGCGTTACGTACAGAGCCCACAGTCCTTAGCCATTCCACAATGACCGTGGTCTCCCTGTCGGTGGACTTCCTCGAGGATCTTCCTCCCTTACGGTCCTGGTCGTTGTGGATCAGTTCTCTAAGTCCTGCCGTCCCTTCCTTTTCCCAGTCTCCCTACGGCCCTACAGACTGAGGAGGCCCTGTTTACACACATCTTCCGGCACTATGGGGTGCCAGAGGTTATAGTGTCTGATCGAGGTCCCCATTTCACGTCAAGGGTCTGGAGGGCGTTCATGGAACGTCTGGGGGTCTCGGTCAGCCTTACCTCAGGTTTCACCTCCGCCATCGGGATTTCACACGTCTGGCACTCGACCCGAAACCTGCCCCTCCGCCTGCCCTGCCGGAAGCTGGGCCCGCGATTGTGGGGCCATTCAAGTCCTGAGGAGACCCGAACGAGGTTTGCTACAGGTTACATCTCCCCCCGATTACCGTATTTACCCCTCGTTCCATGTGTCTCTCCTCAGGTTGGTGGTGGCTGGTTCACTCCGGAGTCTGAGGTGCAGGTGTTCCTCCACCCCCTCTGGACATCGAAGGGGCCCCGGTGTATGCTTTTCGAGCCATACTGACTCAAGGCGTCGGGCGAAAGGCCTTCAGTACCTCGTGGAGTGGGAGGGGTACGGTCCGGAGGACAGATGCTGGGTGTCGGTGTCGGTGGAGGACGTTTTGGACCCTTCGTTGCTGTGGGAGTTCCACCATCTCCATCCGGATCGCCCTGCGCGTCAAGGGGGGGGGTACTGTTAGAACTTCCACAGAAGCCGGTCCCACTCCCTGGTTCTCGGGGGCAACGACGTCCACCCGGCCTTCTATCTAAGCCAATCGCCCTCCAAGCATTCTCCGAGCCTTCGCCAACGCCACTTCTAGCCCTTCGCCCCCGGTCCCTTACTATGCCATACGCCCGAATCCACTTTTCATTTTCGCATTTGTGTTTTGTCGTTGGTTTTACACGCCTAGTTCCAATTCCAAGATGACATGTTCATTATTTGAACCCTCTGGTTTCCCCATGGTTTTGGTGCTGGATTGTTTTATGTATGTTTGGTCTGTGTACTGTGGCACTTCCTCGTATTTACAACACGTTCTTGGAATCTTTGAAGTAAGTGTTACAGGTGTTTAATCATCTCTACGTGCCTGACTCCTCTGCACCAGCTACACCCAGACCATTACAGTAGGACTGTTAACAAAGTAGGTGAATTGTCAAAGACTGAGGTCACCCAAAGAAAAGTAATCCGCAACGTCTCTGGTAAGAATTACAAATCTACCACTTTCATATAAACACCTCGATACACAGCAGAACATCTATACTGAATCCATCCACCAACATCCTGATTTGTTTTAATGAACACTTTTTATGACACTAAAATAACCTTCAACTACAGTATATATGAAGGGATTATTGTCATTGTTACATTATATAGGCTACAGTAAGTTATATTCTTCCATTTTAAATAACAGGCTCTCCCTCCATCTACAATCATCAGGTCTGCTTGCAGATGAACAGAATGTCTTGGAAAGCCAGACCTTTAGACCTCATAGTTCTGTCCAATACATTGTGGATTTTTTTTCATATTTATACTTTCATTACAAGTTGGGATTTAAATTGATGGACAGGCCATGATGTCTCAGTGAAAAATGTATAACGTAGTATCTACCATTTCCATTACTATTTATCTTGCATACACACTCACACTCTTTTAAACATTATTATTTGGGAAAGTTATCAGGGGTAGTAACTAGCATCTTTCACACACACCTCATTGGCTAGGTTAGCAAGCTAGCTAACTAGCCACATTTAACTAGTAACTAGCATTACTTATTTATCTAGCATCTCCTCCATGTATCCAACCGCATATGACCACCTGCAAAAGGTACCTGCATCAGTATAGTTGCCTAGCTGTGTAAAAGGTACCTGCATCAGTATAGTTGCCTAGCTGTGTAAAAGGTACCTGCATCAGTATAGTTGCCTAGCTGTGTAAAAGGTACCTGCATCAGTATAGTTGCCTAGCTGTGTAAAAGGGACCTGGATCAGTATAGTTGTCTAGCTGTGTAAAAGGTACCTGCATCAGTATTGTTGCCTAGCTGTGTAAAAGGTACCTGCATCAGTATAGTTGCCTAGCTGTGTAAAAGGGACCTGCATCAGTATAGTTGCCTAGCTGTGTAAAAGGTACCTGCATCAGTATAGTTGCCTAGCTGTGTAAAAGGTACCTGCATCAGTATAGTTGCCTAGCTGTGTAAAAGGGACCTGCATCAGTATAGTTGCCTAGCTGTGTAAAAGGGACCTGCATTCAGTATAGTTGCCTAGCTGTGTAAAAGGTACCTGCATCAGTATAGTTGCCTAGCTGTGTAAAAGGTACCTGCATCAGTATAGTTGCCTAGCTGTGTAAAAGGTACCTGCATCAGTATAGTTGCCTAGCTGTGTAAAAGGTACCTGCATCAGTATAGTTGCCTAGCTGTGTAAAAGGTACCTGCATCAGTATAGTTGCCTAGCTGTGTAAAAGGTACCTGCATCAGTATAGTTGCCTAGCTGTGTAAAAGGGACCTGCATCAGTATAGTTGCCTAGCTGTGTAAAAGGTACCTGCATCAGTATAGTTGCCTAGCTGTGTAAAAGGTACCTGCATCAGTATAGTTGCCTAGCTGTGTAAAAGGGACCTGCATCAGTATAGTTGCCTAGCTGTGTAAAAGGTACCTGCATCAGTATTGTTGCCTAGCTGTGTAAAAGGTACCTGCATCAGTATAGTTAGCTAGCTGTGTAAAAGGTACCTGCATCAGTATAGTTGCCTAGCTGTGTAAAAGGTACCTGCATCTGTATAGTTGCCTAGCTGTGTAAAAGGTACCTGCATCAGTATAGTTGCCTAGCTGTGTAAAAGGTACCTGCATCAGTATAGTTGCCTAGCTGTGTAAAAGGTACCTGCATCAGTATAGTTGCCTAGCTGTGTAAAAGGTACCTGCATCAGTATAGTTGCCTAGCTGTATAAATACAGATACACCTAGGGTATGGCTAAATGGGGTGTGTAGAAATACAGATGAACCTAGGGTATGGCTAAATGGGGTGTGTAGAAATACAGATAAACCTAGGGTATGGCTAAATGGGGTGTGTAGAAATACAGCTAAACCTAGGGTATGGCTAAATGGGATGTGTAGAATCCCTCCACCAGTTGAAGCTAATTTACTATAAACTCGAAAGTAGTATTTGGAGAAGAGCAAAAACTAACAGAAATGTCCCCAGACATTAATTATTTAACTGTACTAGAATGCTTAAAAGGTCGCAAAATGTTTTATATCGGTTATCGGTATGGTTTCTTTTTGGCAAGGAAAATATTGGATATCGGTATCGGCCAAACATGTACTATCGGTGCTTCCCTAATAATAAGGTTTCTAACAAGATGGAAAATCGGTGTGGAAATCTGTTGCAGCTCAAGTAGACTACAACATCCACAATGCAATGCGCTCTGTGTGGGCTGGCTGGCTAAATGTATCTACACACAATAATACCAAAGACAATATCAGCATGTGAAGTGGCTAACTAGCTGTTAAATCACCTAAACAAACTGCAATATCAATTTAGGAGTCTCCAATCTCACCATGTTCAACCTGCAGATCGATGTGTCTCCCAGAGTGGAGTTTAAATCACAACGGCAGATATACTTTTGAGGAGATGGGAAACGTTGATGATGCTACGTCATTGGCCCACGCAGTGCATTCTGGGCGACTCTGGGACAGGGATCGCTCTCCTTCACGGAGTGAATGGAGTCTACTGGGCACTAGCTCAAAAACCCAACATTAACACGAATTTAGTCAACAAGAAGTACAACATTACTAATCTTTTCCGAGATGTGAGGTAATTAACTTGCTATCTGTAGTATCGTATAGCATTGGAAAATTGGCATTACGTACTTTCGACATAAAGTATACTGACTATGAGAAGGGATTGCGTGACGATTATCTTAACAACCGCGTGACGCAGCATGACAACCTGAACGTGATTGGTCAACAGTCTGCTGGGAAGGGCGTTATATTTTACTCCATTAAATTAGATTCCTATCTCCTTTCTATAATGTCTCTGGCAAAGGCACCACGCAATGCATCCTGGACTAAAGAGGCAGACAAATAGGAGAAACGTGTTAGACCCTCCGTTAAATTACCAGTTTCTCAAGGCAGGAATATCACAAAAATATGATCAATGGCTCATTCGAGAGAAGACCTCCCGAGTTAAATCATCCAGTATTGAAATCTGACGTGTATGAATAACGTTTTCGCGATCTAAAAGTCATATTCCTATTAACTTCCAGTGTAGTGAGACTTTATCTCGGTGCGACGTCATACCGGACATATTTCTGCCTGCTTGAAGGCAAATAACTCAGATACACATGAAAACATGAAATGACGCAAGAAATCGATAGAACATCACTCAGAAATGAACAAAAACAATACAATATTTAACCTTTACCTTAAGGGCACACCGCTGATTGGACAGCGCCTCCATACAGGAAGGCAATGCATAGTGGGGCTCTGTGGCCTGTGGTTGAATGGACAACGTTTCTGTCCAGTAGCCAGCTAGAAATATTCAGTTTTTTTTTGGCACAGTTGAGTAGCATAAAATAATATTAAAATAATTACAGTCACGCAGGTCTTTAGAAATTGTAGGATCAATTGTAAATTGTCACTCATGAAAAACCTTGTTGACCCCCTGCTATAATGTATATGAAGTCACCCTTGTGGAGCGGTTCGTATAGTGGACTATGACAGTGTCATTGTCTCATGTTCTTCCCACCTACATTGTTGCTCTGCATTCAGAGATGTTCCTAATGATGTCTGCACCCAGATCATGTTGTATTTGCCTGTCTGCATTATTCTCCAGGGAAAGGAAACATTCTGTGAACACTGAAGCATTGCATCAACAAGGTGGCTCTGATAATATTGAAACATTGTATAAATGAACGAGGCGGCTCGGAGAAACTGAAACATTTAGTATCAACAAGACAACTCTGATAATATTCACATTGCAACATAGTAGTCAACACGGAGGCAGCACGGGCCAGCTGGTCTGTCTGATATTATTGTGTTGAATATGCAGCATCTGGGTGCTCATTACATACTAAAAACAGCCCTACATCCACACTATAGATAAATAACTTAGCAATATTTAATGATGTTATGCCAGCAATATTGATCTGTTCATCTTTTAATTCAGGAAGATGGACAAGCAGCGGTGGAAATGCATTATACCAGAGGGAGGTAGACTACAGGTAGGGATTAGGATGCAGACAGAGCAACACTGATGGAGAGATGTGGAAATGCATTATACCAGAGGTAGGTAGACTACAGGTAGGGATTAGGATGCAGACAGAGCAACACTGATGGAGAGATGTGGAAATGCATTATACCAGAGGTAGGTAGACTACAGGTAGGGATTAGGATGCAGGCCCATAGAAATAATGTTATTTTGGGCTCCCTACAGAAGGGTTTATCAAACCGCTGATACAGTACTGGACTACTAGGGGGGAAATGGTTTTCCAAAAAGTAAAAGATTCAATTAAAATGTTTGTATTCTTGTATTTTTGGGGGGTCACTGCAGCACCCTCATCACGTCTAATTCCCTTGGCCTGTCCCCTCCCCACCTCTCTCTCTCCACTACTCTCTCCTCTGTCCCCTCCCCTCCTCTCTCTCTCCACTACTCTCTCCTCTGTCCCCTCCCCTCCTCTCTCTCTCCACTACTCTCTCCTCTGCCCCCTCCTCTCTCTCTCTCCACTACACTATCCTCTGTCCCCTCCCCTCCTCTCTCTCCACTACTCTCTCCTCTGTCCCCTCCCCTCCTCTCTCTCCACTACTCTCTCCTCTGTCCCCTCCCCTCCTCTCTCTCCTCTGTCCCCTCCCCTCCTCTCTCTCTCCACTACTCTCTCCTCTGTCCCTCCCCTCCTCTCTCTCTCCACTACTCTCTCTTCTGTCCCCTCCCCTCCTCTCTCTCCACTACTCTCTCCTCTGTCCCCTCCCCTCCTCTCTCTCTCCACTACTCTCTCCTCTGTCCCCTCCCCTCCTCTCTCTCTCTCCACTACTCTCTCCTCTGTCCCCTCCCCTCCTCTCTCTCTCTCCACTACTCTCTCCTCTGTCTCCTCCCCTCCTCTCTCTCTCCACTACTCTCTCCTATGTCCCCTCCCCTCCTCTCTCTCTCCACTACTCTCTCCTCTGTCCCCTCCCCTCGTCTCTCTCTCCACTACTCTCTTCTCTGCCCTCCCCTCCTCTCTCTCTCCTCTGTCCCATCCCCTCGTCTCTCTCTCCACTACTCTCTCCTCTGTCTCCTCCCCTCCTCTCTCTCTCCACTGTCCCCTCCCCTCCTCTCTCTCTCCACTACCCCCTCATTTCTCTCTCTCGTTCTCTCTCTCTTCCTGACATATAGCATCAGGCCTGTTGAGTTTGACTCAGGTCACATCTATGACGTGACAAACTTTTAAGCAGATAAGATCAGTTAAATCCACATAACAACAGGAAACACTGACGTTAGAAAAACTCCACAGGAAACTGCTGGCAGAGCAGCAAAGTTACACATATAGTGTGTCCTATAATATCACCTCTAACTTTCTACTGCTTCAGTTCACCTCTTATAAGGGTTTACTGGACAACTTGAATAAGGTCTGGATGTCTTATATTGAAAACAGTACAACTAAAGGAGTCTGTGTTGAAAGGTTGTCCACTTCCTGTTTTCAATAGCTGCTGGGTTGTTCAGTCCTGCCCTGGGGGTCTGCTGTCCTGTGTGTTGTCACTCTGGCCTTGACCTAACACACCTGAAACCAATAATGAATGTTTCACTAAGACCCTAAAGCTGAGTGGGATGTGTTGGGTTGGGGCTCTGCAGGGCAGTGGACGCATAGGGACAGAACAGGGAGACCCAGCTATATTGTGTGGATGTTAAAGAGCTCTACAGGACGACTAGGTCATATGAGATAAATTATATGGAGGATGTAATGTAGTGTATATTGTGTGGATGTTAAACAGCTCTACAGGACTACTAGGTCATATGAGATGAATTGTGCTGTTTTCTGTGTTAATGTATGTGCAGGTGTTTCCAAACCTTTCCCTTGGGATGAAAACAAACAAAAGGTAGGAATGAAATTGTGTTGGAGAGAGTTGAGTTATGTACTAGACTGGTGGGAGTCAGGGAGAGAGTTGAGTTATGTACTAGACTGGTGGGGGTCAGGGAGAGAGTTGAGTTATGTACCAGACTGGTGGGGGTCAGGGAGAGAGTTGAGTTATGTACTAGACTGGTGGGGACTGGAGAGAGTTGAGTTATGTACTAGACTGGTGGGGGTCAGGGAGAGAGTTGAGTTATGTACTAGACTGGTGGGGACTGGAGAGAGTTGAGTTATGTACTAGACTGGTGGGGACTGGAGAGAGTTGAGTTATGTACTAGACTGGTGGGGGTCAGGGAGAGAGTTGAGTTATGTACCAGACTGGTGGGGGTCAGGGAGAGAGTTGAGTTATGTACTAGACTGGTGGGGACTGGAGAGAGTTGAGTTATGTACTAGACTGGTGGGGGTCAGGGAGAGAGTTGAGTTATGTACTAGACTGGTGGGAGTCAGGGAGAAAGTTGAGTTATGTACTAGACTGGTGGGGGTCAGGGAGAGAGTTGAGTTATGTACTAGACTGGTGGGTGTCAGGGAGAGAGTTGAGTTATGTACTAGACTGGTGGGGGTCAGGGAGAGAGTTGAGTTATGTACTAGACAGGTGGGGACTGGAGAGAATTGAGTTATGTACTAGACTGGTGGGGGTCAGGGAGAGAGTTGAGTTATGTACTAGACTGGTGGGGATCAGGGAGAGAGTTGAGTTATGTACTAGACTGGTGGGGGTCAGGGAGAGAGTTGAGTTATGTACTAGACTGGTCGGGGTCAGGGAGAGAGTTGAGTTATGTACTAGACTGGTGGGGGTCAGGGAGAGAGATGAGTTCTGTACTAAACTGGTGGGGGTCAGGGAGAGAGTTGAGTTATGTACTAGACTGGTGGGGGTCAGGGAGAGAGTTGAGTTATGTACTAGACTGGTGGGAGTCGGGGAGAGAGTTGAGTTATGTACTAGACTGGTGGGGGTCAGGGAGAGATGAGTTCTGTACTAGACAGGTGGGGTCAGGTAGAGAGTTTAGTTATATACTAGACTAGTGGGGGTCAGGGAGAGAGATGAGTAATACACTAGACTAGTGGGGGTCAGGGAGAGAGTTGAGTTCTGTACTAGACAGGTGGGGGTCAGGGAGAGAGTTGAGTTCTGTACTAGACAGGTGGGGGTCAGGTAGAGGGTTGAGTTCTGTACTAGACTGATGGGGGTCAGAGCGAAGGTTGAGTTCTGTACTAGACTGATGGGGTACTAGACAGGTGGGGTCAGGTAGAGGGTTGAGTTCTGTACTAGACAGGTGGGGTACTAGACAGGTGGGGTCAGGTACAGGGTTGAGTTCTGTACTAGACAGGTGGGGGTACTAGACAGGTGGGGTCAGGTAGAGGGTTGAGTTCTGTACTAAACAGGTGGGGGTACTAGACAGGTGGGGGTACTAGACAGGTGGGGTCAGGTAGAGGGTTGAGTTATGTACTAGACAGGTGGGGTCAGGTAGAGGGTTGAGTTCTGTACTAAACAGGTGGGGGTACTAGACAGGTAGACAGGTAGAAAACACATGTTGACTCCCCCTGTAGAGAAACATCAACGCCATCCTCCTCTTTCATGTATCTTACATGTCTATGACTCTGTCATACAGGACACCAATGCTATGGGTGACAATATAATAAACCACACAGTATCTAGAACTACACAATTATTAAATATTTACTGACTAGAAATATAATAAACCACACAGTATCTAGAAGTACACAATTATTAAATATTTACTGACTAGAAATATAATAAACCCACACAGTATCTAGAACTACACAATTATTAAATATTTACTGACTAGAAATATAATAAACCACACAGTATCTAGAACTACTGTCTGACCATAGTATTCTATGCTTTCCTTGTTATGTTCGTTAGGTCGGGGTGTGACATGGGTGATGTATGTGTTTTTGGGCTTGTCTAGGGGTTTCGAATGTTAATGGGGCTGTTTCCTTTCTAGGTATATTGTATGTCTATGGTTGCCTAGATTGGTTCTCAATTAGAGGCAGCTGTCTATCGTTGTCTCTGATTGGGAACCATATTTAGGCAGCCATATTCTGTGGGTACTTTGTGGGTGATTGTTTCTGTGTCTGTTTCACCACACGGTACTGTTTCGGTTTGGGATTTATACGTCCTCGTTTATTGTTTTGTATTTCATTAGTGTTCAGTGTTTGTCTTATTAAAATCATCATGAACACGTACCACGCCGCATCTTGGTCCGATCCTTCCTCCTCTTCAGACGAAGAGGAGGAAATCAGACGTGACAACTACACAACTATAAAATGTCAAAGTGAACTTAAATGCTGTTTGGCCCTAAACAGACAGGACACGGTGGCAGACTATCTGACCACTGTGACTGATAGAAAACAGAGAAACAAATGGACAATGTGAGCAAGGCCTTGCTATTGAGAGAGGTCACCATAGGCAGAGAGAAGACAGGCTATGTGCCCACTACTCACAAAATGAGGTGGAAACTGAGCTGCACTTCCTAACCTCCTGCCAAATGTACAACGATATAGGAGACATATTCTCTCAGATTACAAGGCACCCAAAATAATTTGAAAACAAATATAATATTGACAAGCTCCTGTATCTGTCAGGTGAAATACCACAGTGTGTAATCATGTCAGCAGAATGTGTGACCTGTTGTGATGAGAACAGGGGAACCAGTGGAGAACAAACACCACAGTAAATAAAACCTAGGACGAGATTTATCACTTTAGTTCATTTCCCTTGACATTTGTACTTCTACTAGTTGTACACACAGCTCACACTCTCCTACACACCAGCTGGCTGAGAGGAGCTTAGTGGAGCGAGGTGGCTGAGAGGGCCCTAGTTGAGCCAGGTGGCTGAGAGGAACCTAGTGGATTCGGCTGGCTGAGAGGGCCCTAGTGGAGCCTGGTGGCTGAGAGAGCCCTAGTGGAGCCAGGTGGCTGAGAGGGCCCTAGTGGAGCCAGGTGGCTGAGAGGGCCCTAGTGGAGCCGGCTGACTGAGAGGAACCTAGTGGAGCCGGCTGACTGAGAGGGTCCTAGTGGAGCCGGTTGGCTGAGAGGGCCCTAGTGGAGCCAGGTGGCTGAGAGGGCCCTAGTGGAGCCTGGTGGCTGAGAGGGCCCTAGTGGAGGCAGGTGGCTGAGAGGGCCATAGTGGAGGCAGGTGGCTGAGAGGGCCATAGTGGAGGCAGGTGGCTGAGAGGGCCAGTGGAGGCAGGTGGCTGAGAGGGCCATAGTGGAGGCAGGTGGCTGAGAGGGCCATAGTGGAGCCGGTTGGCTGAGAGGGCCATAGTGGAGGCAGGTGGCTGAGAGGGCCATAGTGGAGGCAGGTGGCTGAGAGGGCCCTAGTGGAGCCGGCTGACTGAGAGGAACCTAGTGGAGCCGGCTGACTGAGAGGGCCCTAGTGGAGCCGGTTGGCTGAGAGGCCCCAAATGGAGCCGGCTGACTGAGGGCCGTTGTGGAACAGGCTGGTTGAGAGGGCCCTAGTGGAGCCGTCTGGCTGAGAGGGCCCTAGTGGAGCCGTCTGGCTGAGAGGACCCTAGTGGATTCGGCTGACTGAGAGGGCCGTTGTGGAGCAGGCTGGTTGAGAGGGCCCCAGTGGAGCAGGCTGGCTGAGAGGGCCTTAGTGGAGCCGGCTGGCTGAGAGGGCCCTAGTGGAGCCGGCTGGCTGAGAGGGCTCTAGTGGAGCCGGCTGGCTGAGAGGGCCCTAGTGGAGCCGGCTGGCTGAGAGGGCCCTAGTGGAGCCGGCTGGCTGAGAGGGCCCTAGTGGAGCCGGCTGGCTGTGAGGGCCCTAGTGGAGCCAGGTGGCTGAGAGGGCCCTAGTGGAGCCAGGTGGCTGAGAGGGCCCTAGTGGAGCCAGGTGGCTGAGAGGGCCCTAGTGGAGCAAGTGTCACAAGTGTATATCAGTATAAGAGCATCCTACCTGTGCTCCACAACAGGGTCATCAGTACCACTGCAGGTATCATATCTGTCTCTAACTGGGGTTACTATCATGAAGAGAGGACTGATGTGTGGAAAATACTGCTAGGATATATGACTTCTCTCTCATTATGTCCTAACTTCAATGATGTGAGATTAACTTCTTAGCAACTTATCTTGGATCAGTGGTTGAACACACGACAGCAAACTGATATGTAAAAAAAACTCCACAGGAAACTGCTGGCAGAGCAGCAACGTTTCACATAGTGTCCTATAATATCACCTCTAACTTTCTACTGCTTGAGTTCACCTCTTATAGAATATTGGCTTAATGTTCCAGCACCTAAATATAAACAGTACCAGCACCCAAAATGAGTACTGATGAGGTCTCATGTTAGAGCAGGAGAAGGGGGGATGTGGTGTAGAAGCTAGAGGTCTGTTACCCAAGTCAACTCAACAGGCCTGATGCTGTATGTCAGGGTCAGGCTGAACTGGGCCAAGAGAGGAACAGGTTACTGGTTATGATGACATCACTGGTGAGAAGACAGTGATAAAAATATATTCAGTTGATTTAAATGTTTGTCTCTCTCTCTCCTACCCCGTCTCCTTCTACCAACCCAGTCTGTTAGTAAGAATTATCTCTCTCTCCTATCTCTCTCTCTCCCTCCTCCCCTGTCTCCTCCTCAGTCTGTCAGTGAGTAAGAATTATCTCTCTCTCCTTTCTCCCCTGTCTCCTCCTCAGTCTGTCAGTGAGTAAGAACTATCTCTCTCTCCTATCTCTCTCTCCCTCCTCCCCTGTCTCCTCCTCAGTCTGTTAGTGAGTAAGATCTCTCTCTCTCCCTTCTCCCCTGTCTCCTCCTCAGTCTGTCAGTGAGTAAGAACTATCTCTCTCTCCTATCTCTCTCTCCCTCTCCCTTCTCCCCTGTCTCCTCCTCAGTCTGTCAGTAAGTAAGAACTATCTCTCTCTCCTATCTCTCTCTCCCTCCCCTGTCTCCTCCTCAGTCTGTCAGTGTGTAAGAACTATCTCTCTCTCCCTCCTCCCCTGTCTCCTCCTCAGTCTGTTAGTGAGTAAGATCTCTCTCTCCTATCTCTCTCTCTCTCTCCCTCCTCCCCTGTCTCCTCCTCAGTCTGTCAGTGAGTAAGAACTATCTCTCCTATCTCTCTCCCTCTTCCCCTGTCTCCTCCTCAGTTTGTCAGTGAGTAAGAACTATCTCTCTCCCATCCTTGTGGTTGATTAAAGACCCCCCCCATCCACAAAAGGGGACATATCTGCGTATGTTGTGGTCTTGTGAATTCTGTCTGAATTCTGGTAAAGAGGATGCTCTTTTATCTCAGCATGTCTACAGATTCTCTTTTCTCCCTGTATTTGTTGGCTTGGAAATGTTGATACCGGAGACAGTTATCAGAAGAAACTGTGTAACCAAGCATTTATAGAGGCTGAGAAATGCATTATAATGAATTGGAGGGTTGGTTATCCTCCAACAATGTCACAATGGACGGCAGAAATGTCTCCTTATGAATCACTACATTTGATTTACTGGTCAACGTTCATGAGGTCAGGATGCCTTATATGGAAAACAGTAGGACAAAAGGATTCTGTATAAAAAAACATGACCACTTCCTGTTTTCAACAGCTGTTGGGTTGTTCAGTCCTGGTGGTCTGCTGTCCTGTGTCTTGTCACTCTGGCCTCGACCTAACACACCTGAAACCAATAATGAATGTTTCACTAAGATCCTAAAGCTGAGTGGGATGTGTTGGGTTGGGGTGGTGGAGGACGGGCCGACCCAGATACACCTTACAGTATGTACAAAAGTACGTGGACACCCCTTCAAATGAGTGGATTTGGCTATTTCAGGCACACCCCTTCCTGACCTGTGAAATTTTTTTTTTGAGCACACCGCCATGCAATCTCCATAGACAAACATTGGCAGTACAATGGCCTTACTGAAGAACTCAGTGACAATCAACACGTCACCATCATAGTATGCTACCTTTCCAACAAGTCTGTTGGTCTAATTTCCACCCTGCTTTAGCTGCCCCGGTCAACTGTAAGTGCTGTTATTGTGACGTGGAAACGTCGAGGAGCAGCAGTGGCTTAGCCTCGAAGTGGTAGCTCACACAAGCTCACAGAACGGGACCGCGAGTGCTGAAGTTCGTCGCGTGTAAAAATCATCTGTCCTCGGTTGCAACACTCACTTCCGAATTCCAAACTTCCTCTGGAAGAAACTTCAGCACAAGAACTGTTCGTCTGGAGCTTCATGAAATGGGTTTCTACAGCAGAGCAGCAGCACACAAGCCTAAGATCACCATGTGCAATGCCAAGCGTCTGCTGGAGTGGAAACACTTTCTCTGGAGTGATGAATCACGTTTCCCCATCTGGCAGTCCGTACCACAAACCTGGGGTTGGCAGATGCCAGGAGAACGCTACCTGCCCCAAAGCATAGTGCCAACTGTAAGTTTGGTGGAGGAGGAATAATGGTCTGGGGTTGTTTTTATGGATCGTGTTAGGCCCCTTAGTTTCATTGAAGTGAAATCTAATCGCTACAGCATACAATGACATTCTAGACTATTCTGTGCTTCCAACTATGTGGCAACAGTTTGGGGAAGGCCCCTTTCCTGTTTCAGCATGACAATGCCGCTGTACACAAAGCGAGGTCCATACAGAGATAGTTTGTTGAGATCGATGTGGAAGAACTTTACTGGCCTTCACAGAGCCCTGACCTAAACCCCATTGAATACCTTTAGGGATTAATTGAATCGTTGACTGAGCCAGGCCTAATCGCCCAACCTCACTAATGCTGTTGTGGCTGAATGGAAGCAAGTCCCTGCAGCAATGTTCCATCATCTAGTGGAAAACCTTCCCAGAACAGTGGAGGCTGTTATAGCAGGAAAGGGGGGGGACCAACTCCATATAATGCCCATGATTTTGGAATGAGATGTTAGATGAGCAGGTGTCCACATACTTTGGTCATGTAGTGTACATTCCCCTTCCATGCAAATGGGTAACTCTCTTTGCAGATGAGATTAAATCTAATTTAATACATTTGCTTTTGTAAGTTTTTAAAATAATTAATTTCAGAGGTCAGGGGTCAAGCTGAGCCGGACCAAGAGTGGAAAAGGTTGCTGGCTATGATGACATCACTGGTGAGAAGTCAGTAAAGACAAGATATTCAGTTGGCTGCATGTTAGTCTGTCAGCCCTATCTCTGTTGACATCTCACTTTCTCTCCACGCCTTCTCTCTCTCTCTCTCTGTTCCTCTCTCTCTCTTCCTGACAGATAGCATCAGACCTGTTGCCTTGGTAACAGACCTCTATCATCAACACCCCCCTTCTCCTACTCTAACATCAGACCAATATAATATATAATATGTCAAGTATGAGTAGTTCCATAAAACACTACTTGTTATTGGGGTTTAGAATGGTTTGTATGGACACATGAATTTCTCCATGTGGGATAATAAAGTTGACAATATTGAACTGCTATAATCACTGTAGATTTATACTACTCTACCTACCTTGGTGGACTGACGCTTTGAGCCTGGAGATCTGAGGAGAAAGAGAGAGACAGAGGAGAAAGAGAGAGAAGAGACAGAGAGATAGAGAGAAACAAGGAGAAAGGGAGGAGTCAGAGGAAGAGAGAGGCAGAGGTTAAATCAACATAACATGACCTTTCATGATGTGTTGGGGAAGACAGTGGTATGGTGCAACAACACCCATGTGTAAACACATTCCCCATCTCTCCTCCACCTCTCCCTCTCCCCTACCCTCCTCTCTC
>NW_022265176.1:0-17346 GCF_002021735.2 Oncorhynchus kisutch | reverse complement strand
GTATCAGTCTCTCTCTCTCTCTCTCTCCAGAAGGTAATCAGTCTCCTCCCTCTCTCTCTCCAGAGGTATCAGTCTCTCTCTCTCTCTCTCTCTCTCCAGAGGTATCAGTCTCTCTCCCTCTCTCTCTCCAGAGGTATCTGTCTCTCTCCCTCTCTCTCTCCAGAGGTATCAGTCTCTCTCCCTCTCTCTCTCCAGAGGTATCAGTCTCTCTCTCTCTCTCTCTCCAGAGGTATCAGTCTCTCTCTCTCTCTCTCTCTCCAGAGGTATCAGTCCTCTCTCTCTCTCTCTCCAGAGGTATCAGTCTCTCTCCCTCTCTCTCTCCAGAGGTATCAGTCTCTCTCCCTCTCTCTCTCCAGAGGTATCAGTCTCTCTCTCTCTCCAGAGGTATCAGTCTCTCTCCCTCTCTCTCTCCAGAGGTATCAGTCTCTCTCCCTCTCTCTCTCCAGAGGTATCAGTCTCTCTCCCTCTCTCTTCCAGAGAGGTATCAGTCTCTCTCCCTCTCTCTCTCCAGAGGTATCAGTCTCTCTCCCTCTCTCTCTCCAGAGGTATCAGTCTCTCTCCCTCTCTCTCTCCAGAGGTATCAGTCTCTCTCTCTCTCCAGAGGTATCAGTCTCTCTCTCCTCTCTCTCTCCAGAGGTATCAGTCTCTCTCCCTCTCTCTCTCCAGAGGTTATCAGTCTCTCTCTCTCTCTCTCTCCAGAGGTATCAGTCTCTCTCTCTCTCCAGAGGTATCAGTCTCTCTCTCTCTCTCTCTCCAGAGGTATCAGTCTCTCTCGTCTCTCTCTCCAGAGGTATCAGTCTCTCTCGCTCTCTCTCTCTCGCTCTCTCTCTCCAGAGTTATCAGTCTCTCTCGCTCTCTCTCTCCAGAGTTATCAGTCTCTCGCTCTCTCTCTCCAGAGTTATCAGTCTCTCTCTCTCCAGAGTTATCAGTCTCTCTCTCTCTCTCTCCAGAGGTATCAGTCTCTCTCCAGTATCAGTGTATCTTCAGACTTACCCAGCATCGTTGTCCGTCCTCTTCAGTACTTTGGAGATGTGAGTCAGACTGTGTCTGAACTGAGAGAGAAACTAGAAGACTTCCTTAAAGGAGAATGGACCAAGATCTCCACTACAGGTGTGTTGAAAACAATAAGAACATCAACTTTAGACCATTGAAAGTTCCCTACTAGTCATATACATGTGGAATATGGTCTGATGATAACATTCCCTCTCTCTGTCAATGTGTTTGTGTGTCTGTAGTGAATATAGTGGATGTTGTACTGCCTCCAGAGCCCAAGACCAGAGAACAGTTGTTACAATGTGAGTCTCTTTATTGTGAAGTAACTAACAGTCTCTTTTTACTGACACTCCTAACAATCCCTCTAGAAATATATAGCAATAGTAGATCTAATCAAAGACTGGGTATCTATCTGACTCCTCATATTTCTCTGATTTGATCTCTGCTGTGCTCTAATCAAAGACAGGGTAGATACAGTATCTGACTTAACTTATTGTTCTGACTCCCCTCATTGGTCTCTGCTCTTCTCCCAGATTCCTGTCAGCTCACACTGGACCCAAACACAGCAGGCACAGACCTCTCTCTGTCTGAAGGGAACAGAAAGGTGACACGTACAGGCCAAGTCCAACCATATCCTGACCATCCAGACAGATTCACCAACTACAGGCAGGTTCTGTGTAGAGAGGGTCTGTCTGGACGCTGTTACTGGGAGGTGGAGAGGACTGGTGGTGTTGTTACAGCAGTCTCATATAAAGACATAAGCAGAACAGGGACAGATGGTGGATTTGGACACAATAACAAGTCCTGGAGTTTAAAGTGCTCTAGAGGTGGTTATTGGTTCAGACACAATAATGTTGTGACTAAAGTATCAGGCCCTCAGTCCTCCAGAGTAGGAGTGTACCTGGATCACAAGGCAGGTACTCTGTCCTTCTACAGTGTCTCTGACACAATGACCCTCCTCCACAGAGTCCAGACCACATTCACTCAGCCCATCTATCCTGGGTTTTGGCTCAATGGTACTGCTGAGCTGGTTAAACTGTAGTAGGGTCCACATAGATACTAGTCATGCTGGTGTAGTCTATAGCTGAGCTGGTTAAACTGTAGTAGGGTCCACATAGATACTAGTCATGCTGGTGTAGTCTATAGCTGAGCTGGTTAAACTGTAGTAGGGTCCACATAGATACTAGTCATGCTGGTGTAGTCTATAGCTGAGCTGGTTAAACTGTAGTAGGGTCCACATAGATACTAGTCATGCTGGTGTAGTCTATAGCTGAGCTGGTTAAACTGTAGTAGGGTCCACATAGATACTAGTCATGCTGGTGTAGTCTATAGCTGAGCTGGTTAAACTGTAGTAGGGTCCACATAGATACTAGTCATGCTGGTGTAGTCTATAGCTGAGCTGGTTAAACTGTAGTAGGGTCCACATAGATACTAGTCATGCTGGTGTAGTCTATAGCTGAGCTGGTTAAACTGTAGTAGGGTCCACATAGATACTAGTCATGCTGGTGTAGTCTATAGCTGAGCTGGTTAAACTGTAGTAGGGTCCACATAGATACTAGTCATGCTGGTGTAGTCTATAGCTGAGCTGGTTAAATTGTAGTAGGGTCCACATAGATACTAGTCATGCTGGTGTAGTCTATAGCTGAGCTGGTTAAACTGTAGTAGGGTCCACATAGATACTAGTCATGCTGGTGTAGTCTATAGCTGAGCTGGTTAAACTGTAGTAGGGTCCACATAGATACTAGTCATGCTGGTGTAGTCTATAGCTGAGCTGGTTAAACTGTAGTAGGCTCCACATAGATACTAGTCATGCTGGTGTAGTCTATAGCTGAGCTGGTTAAACTGTAGTAGGGTCCACATAGATACTAGTCATGCTGGTGTAGTCTATAGCTGAGCTGGTTAAACTGTAGTAGGGTTCACATAGATACTAGTCATGCTGGTGTAGTCTATAGCTGAGCTGGTTAAACTGTAGTAGGGTCCACATAGATACTAGTCATGCTGGTGTAGTCTATAGCTGAGCTGGTTAAACTGTAGTAGGGTCCACATAGATACTAGTCATGCTGGTGTAGTCTATAGCTGAGCTGGTTAAACTATAGTAGGGTCCACATAGATACTAGTCATGCTGGTGTAGTCTATAGCTGAGCTGGTTAAACTGTAGTAGGGGTTCACATAGATACTAGTCATGCTGGTGTAGTCTATAGCTGAGCTGGTTAAACTGTAGTAGGGTCCACATAGATACTAGTCATGCTGGTGTAGTCTATAGCTGAGCTTGTTAAACTGTAGTAGGGTCCACATAGATACTAGTCATGCTGGTGTAGTCTATAGCTGAGCTGGTTAAACTGTAGTAGGGTCCACATAGATACTAGTCATGCTGGTGTAGTCTATAGCTGAGCTGGTTAAACTGTAGTAGGGTCCACATAGATACTAGTCATGCTGGTGTAGTCTATAGCTGAGCTGGTTAAACTGTAGTAGGGTCCACATAGATACTAGTCATGCTGGTGTAGTCTATAGCTGAGCTGGTTAAACTGTAAACTGATTTGTTATTAATTAAAATTCAATACAATGTTTTAATCTTGTACATTTCCATGAATCATGATGTCTGGTGTTGATGTATATTGGTTGTCATTCAGAACCATTGATATGTTTTCTCAGTTGGTTCTCTGTCTCTATGTAATTCTCCTCAGTATCATTGATCAGCTTGTTGGCTCGGTCCTAATTGATGTGTTCTCTGTCACCTGGAGCTGCATGGAAAATGGTCCAGGAACTAAAGGACAATTCAGGACTAGTCAGCCCACTACAAGCTGGTATCACTTACTTTCTACTAAACTATATGGTCTGGTTTCCCAGACACAGATTAATCCTAGTCCTGTACTAAACAGTATGTTCAATGTAGATGTCCAGGAAACCGGCCCTAAATGTGTCATCTTTCATCCTCCCATACTGCTCAGTCCAGCAACATTAAACCTGTCCAGCAGGTGGTGCTGTTGACCAAACAATAAAACCAGCAGATATCTTGACTTGCCACTCAGTATATCAGTAATGTTCAGAATAGTACTTTAATATCATTGGAGATTGATGGTCTTTTTAATCCACTATCCAGAGTCAGGAACAGATGAAGTTAGGTCTGCTACTGTTCAGTGATTAAATATGATTTATGGTGATGGGAAATAATAAAAAACACTCAACTTCATCTAGTAATAGTTTTCCTTTGTTATTTATTCCAAGGTGTGTCTTTAACTTGTAAATGTATTGTGTGGAGGTGAGCTAGTGGTGTGGCTGATAGAATAGAATGAAAAGGGAGGAGGGGAGGAAGAGGGGAGGAGTGAAGGGATGTTCAAGAAACCAGATGAGGAAGATGTTCAGGGGAATTACTGTCTCTGGTCCAAATGGTTCCCTATCTGATAGTCCATACTGGTCTTTACTATATAGATGGTTCTACATACAGTACCTGTATTGATGGTCCATACTGGTCTTTAATATGGTTCTACATACAGTATCTGTATTGATAGTCCATACTGGTCTTTACTATGGTTCTACATACAGTACCTGTATTGATAGTCCATACTGGTCTTTACTATGGTTCTACATACAGTACCTGTATTGATAGTCCATACTGGTCTTTACTATGGTTCTACATACAGTATCTGTATTGATAGTCCATACTGGTCTTTACTATGGTTCTACATACAGTATCTGTATTGATAGTCCATACTGGTCTTTACTATGGTTCTACATACAGTACCTGTATTGATAGTCCATACTGGTCTTTACTATGGTTCTACATACAGTACCTGTATTGATGAGGGCCTCATCATCAAGCTGCACAAAGAAAGCCAGGGACTGCATTGTGCTCCAGTCTCCAGCAGGGGGCAGTAAAACCCTATGGACCTGAAAGGGACTGCAGTGTGCTCCAGTCTCCAGCAGGGGGCAGTAAAACCCTATGAACCTGAAAGGGACTGCAGTGTGCTCCAGTCTCCAGCAGGGGGCAGTAAAACCCTATGGACTTGAAAGGGAAGTGAGGAGTAAAAATCAAAGGTGAATTTACATTGATGTTTCCACGGAGACATGAATCATATCCACGAGGCACCAAACTGAAGAATATGAACTGAAACACGAAGGGACTAACTGAACTAAAATATTCTGTTGCTAAATGTTTTGCTACAGTGTTCTCTAACGAATAACACCCTGGATTCAAATACTATTCGAAATCTTTCCAACACTTTGAGCATTTCCTTTGTCCTCCAGGTGGGCGGGTTTGTTTGTACTTTTAGGACTTTTCTATTGGTTCCATTTCAACAAACTCAATCAGACACTGCTTATTAAATATTCAACATTATTAACGTTACTTCTCGAAAGTGTCTGAAATCAAGATGACTGCAGGTCTGAATCCCGAACTAATGGGGGGAAATGGATCCATCTAATAAGATGGTATTTAGAGGTATGAACCTTCCTATTGGGGTGAACCATCCCCTTAACATACAGTACCAGTCAAAGGTTAGGACACACCTGCTCATTCAAGGGTTTTTCTTTATTTTTACTATTTTCCACATTGTAGAATAATAGTGAAGACATCAAAACTATGAAATAACACATGGAATCATGTTGTAACCAACAACGTGTTCAACAAATCAAGTGGAGGCCAGGTCATCTGATGCAGCACTCCATCACTCTCCTTCTTGGTCAGGTAGCCCTCACACAGCCTGGAGGTTTGATGGGTCAAATGATAGATTCCTGACAGTGTCACTGCAGAATGCTGTGGTAGCCATGCTGGTTAAGTGTGACTATCATGGTGGTGCCCCCGGTAAAGCACCATCACACCTCCTCCTCCATGCTTCACGGGGGAAAATACACATGCAGAGATCATCTGTTCACCTACTCTGCTTCTCACAAAGACACAGCAGTTGGAACCAAAAGTTTGGACTCATTAAACCAAAGGACATATTTCCATAGTTGTGGTTTCCTTGCAGAAATAGAAAGTCATTCACATTTCACTTGATGTTGAGGTGGTGTGATGGTGTCGGGTGCTTTGCTGGTGAGACTGTCTATGATGTATTTAGAATTCAAGGCACATTTAACCAGCATGGCTACCACAGCATTCTGCAGCGATACGCCATCCCATCTGGTTTGGGTTTAGTGGGACTATCATTTGTTCTCACCTGATTGTCTATGAGGTGTATCAGGTGTGTCCCAACTTTTGACTGATTCTGTAGTTTCTGTAGTGCAGAAAGTGTGATGCTGTCCTAGTTCTGCTCTGTGTCCTGATCCAAGGAAAGACTCATCTCTGGACACTCTCACATACCCTGTTACCTACTGCACTGCTCCCCACCTGCTCTGGTCTGTCTCTCCCAGTCTGGTACAGGTGTCCTCTCCTGCTCTGGTCTGTGTCTCCCAGTCTGGTACAGGTGTCCTCTCCTGCTCTGGTCTGTCTCTCCCAGTCTGGTACAGGTGTCGTCTCCTGCTCTGGTATGTCTCTCCCAGTCTGGTACAGGTGTCCTCTCCTGCTCTGGTCTGTCTCTCCCAGTCTGGTACAGGTGTCCTCTCCTGCTCTGGTCTGTCTCTCCCAGTCTGGTACAGGTGTCCTCTCCTGCTCTGGTCTGTCTCTCCCAGTCTGGTACAGGTGTCCCCTCCTGCTCTGGTCTGTCTCTCCCAGTCTGGTACAGGTGTCCCCTCCTGCTCTGGTCTGTCTCTCCCAGTCTGGTACAGGTGTCCCCTCCTGCTCTGGTCTGTCTCTCCCAGTCTGGTACAGGTGTCCTCTCCTGCTCTGGTCTGTCTCTCCCAGTCTGGTACAGGTGTCCCCTCCTGCTCTGGTCTGTCTCTCCCAGTCTGGTACAGGTGTCCTCTCCTGCTCTGGTCTGTCTCTCCCAGTCTGGTACAGGTGTCCCCTCCTGCTCTGATCTGTCTCTCCCAGTCTGGTACAGGTGTCCTCTCCTGCTCTGGTCTGTCTCTCCCAGTCTGGTACAGGTGTCCTCTCCTGCTCTGGTCTGTCTCTCCCAGTCTGGTACAGGTGTCCCCTCCTGCTCTGATCTGTCTCTCCCAGTCTGGTACAGGTGTCCTCTCCTGCTCTGGTCTGTCTCTCCCAGTCTGGTACAGGTGTCCTCTCCTGCTCTGGTCTGTCTCTCCCAGTCTGGTACAGGTGTCCTCTCCTGCTCTGGTCTGTCTCTCCCAGTCTGGTACAGGTGTCCTCTCCTGCTCTGGTCTGTCTCTCCCAGTCTGGTACAGGTGTCCTCTCCTGCTCTGGTCTGTCTCTCCCAGTCTGGTACAGGTGTCCCCTCCTGCTCTGGTCTGTCTCTCCCAGTCTGGTACAGGTGTCCTCTCCTGCTCTGGTCTGTCTCTCCCAGTCTGGTACAGGTGTCCTCTCCTGCTCTGGTCTGTCTCTCCCAGTCTGGTACAGGTGTCCCCTCCTGCTCTGATCTGTCTCTCCCAGTCTGGTACAGGTGTCCTCTCCTGCTCTGGTCTGTCTCTCCCAGTCTGGTACAGGTGTCCTCTCCTGCTCTGGTCTGTCTCTCCCAGTCTGGTACAGGTGTCCCCTCCTGCTCTGGTCTGTCTCTCCCAGTCTGGTACAGGTGTCCTCTCCTGCTCTGGTCTGTCTCTCCCAGTCTGGTACAGGTGTCCTCTCCTGCTCTGGTCTGTCTCTCCCAGTCTGGTACAGGTGTCCTCTCCTGCTCTGGTCTGTCTCTCCCAGTCTGGTACAGGTGACCTCTCCACTCTCTCTCTCCCCGTAGCTTTGCTCTCCTACATCACACATTTATGACTTGTTGACTGATCTGCTGTTGGACTATTTGATTAGTGATTGTTACTATGTTTGTATTATTATTTAGGATTGTTTTTAGCTCATTTAATGAGGGTTCAGCGTTGTGTTGGCTACATGTCTTAGATTGCTTAGTGCTGTGTTTCTCTCAGATCAAAGATGAGGCAATAAAGGATCATGTTGTTGTTCATGTTGCTGTTCATGTTGCTGTTGTTCATGTTGCTGTTGTTGTTCATGTTGTTGCTGTTCATGTTGTTGTTCATGTTGTTGCTGTTCATGTTGTTGTTCATGTTGCTGTTGTTCATGTTGCTGCTGTTCATGTTGTTGTTCATGTTGCTGTTGTTCATGTTGTTGTTGTTCATGTTGCTGTTGTTCATGTTGTTGTTGTTCATGTTGCTGTTGTTCATGTTGTTGTTCATGTTGCTGCTGTTCATGTTGCTGTTGTTCATGTTGCTGTTCATGTTGCTGCTGTTCATGTTGTTGCTGTTCATGTTGTTGTTCATGTTGCTGTTGTTCATGTTGCTGTTCATGTTGCTGCTGTTCATGTTGTTGCTGTTCATGTTGCTGTTCATGTTGCTGTTGTCTATCCTTGGCTTTCACAATGTTGGAGATACTTTTAGAGCCCGTTGCTCTGTGAATGAGGAAATATATGACTGTTTCTCCCTCGAGTTTTGGGAGAAACCACACGCTTGCTCCATAAATGCACGTGAGATCTATGCACATTTCTCCCAAACAACATGGGAGAAATGGGACTCTTGCTCTGACATGTCAGGACTGTTTTCTTGGTACTGAACCGTGTCTCTGGACTTTCCACATCTCCTGAATTTTGTGACGTTAAAGATTCTGGTGACGATGGATTGTCCTTCAAGTGCTGTCTATAAATCCACATGTTGGATCCATCTAGACTGGCCATTATCTTGCTGCTTCTACGGTCTGGAAATGTGCGATCTGACCCAGGTCCTGACATTCTGTCCAATGAAGTAGTCAGAGCGGCCTGTAGTTTCTGCATGTGAATGTAATAAGTCTGCTGCTGAATTATGATTCTGTGGATATATGGATAAAACCTGCCCACCCTGATGTATTGATGCTTTCTGAAACCTGGCTACAAAAATCTATTAAAGACAAAAATATTGGCATAAATGGTTAGAATGTTTTAGGTGCAGATGGTCGATCTAAGGGTGGTGGTGTTGCTGTTTACGTAAAACACAAGTTCTCAGCGGTCTGACTTCTACTAAACCTCAGCAAGTTGAATATCTGTGTTTGAACCTTAACCTTGGCTCCTGTTTAAATATGGTTGTATCTTGTTGTTATAGACCATCTGATACTGTTTAAATATGGTTGTATCTTGTTGTTATAGACCATCTGATACTGTTTAAATATGGTTGTATCTTGTTGTTATAGACCATTTGATACTGTTGGCTCTCTGGATTGTATTTTCAGATTATCACAGCATGTCAACTCTGAGTTTGTCCTGATGGGTGATCTGAATCAGGACTGGTTAACATCTAGCTCTGATCAACTTTACATTCTATACAATACCTATAATCTCACTCAGATTGTCAACAGTGTAACGAGGTTGAACATAAAGTCTCCTCTGAAATCCTCTTTGATTGATTTGATCTGAACCAAAACTCCTCATCGTTTTAATGCTTCTGGTATTTGATCACTGTGCTATTGCCTGTGTGAGAGATGGTCAAATTCCTAAACATCCTCCACGTGTCATTACGAAAAGAAACAGGAAGCTGTTTGATATTCCAGGTTTTTTACATGATGTATCCAGAATTAAATGGAATAGAATGGAATTAATCCCTGATGTTGAATGAGCCTTTTCTTACTTCCACAATGCTTTCCAGGATGTACGCAATAGGCCCCTTTAAATAAATTCAGGATGAAGGGCAGAGAGAATCCCTGGTTTACTGAGGAACGTACTAAAATCATAAGGGAACTAAATGCTACGTGGGATAAAGCAAGAGGGTCTGGTTCAGCAGATGATTGGATGGCTTTTAAACGTCTGAAATATGGGTGTGGCTTTGATCTGAAAAGTGAAAGCAGACCACTACCTGAAATCTACTTCAGATCATTTAAATAATCCCTCCACATTCTGACAAGTAGTGAAAGGTTTGGAGTGAAAAGAAGATTCACAGCTTCCCAAACTATTGTTGGTCGACACTCAGGAAGTAACTGAGAGAACCTCCATTCTGAAGGCCTTGAATCAGCATTTTATAGATGCAGGCAGTTTATTTAAAAATGCTTTTGTACTGCCTCTCCTGAAAGGTGGAGATCCTTCGCTACTTGACAACTATCGTCCCAAATCAAAACCGTCTGTTCTGTCAAAGGTCCTGAAGTCCTTAGTTAGTAGGTCCTGGAGTCCTTAGTTAGTAGGTCCTGGAGTCCTGGAGTCCTTAGTTAGTAGGTCCTGGAGTCCTTAGTTAGTAGGTCCTGGAGTCCTTAGTTAGTAGGTCCTGGAGTCCTTAGTTAGTAGGTCCTGGAGTCCTTAGTTAGTAGGTCCTGGAGTCCTTAGTTAGTAGGTCCTGGAGTCCTTAGTTAGTAGGTCCTGGAGTCCTTAGTTAGTAGGTCCTGGAGTCCTTAGTTAGTAGGTCCTGGAGTCCTTAGTTAGTAGGTCCTGGAGTCCTTAGTAGGTCCTGGAGTCCTTAGTTAGTAGGCAGCTAAAGGCCTCCAAGAAAACAACTTCTTTAATGCAGTCAGGCTTTAGGTCTGGACACAGCACTGTTTAAGCTACATGGAGGGTTTTACATGGATGCAGTCAGGCTTTAGGTCTGGACACAGCACTGTTTCAGCTACATGGAGGGTTTTACATGGATGCAGTCAGGCTTTAGGTCTGGATACAGCACTGTTTAAGCTACATGGACGGTTTTACATGGATGCAGTCAGGCTTTAGGTCTGGACACAGCACTGTTTCAGCAACATGGACGGTTTTACATGGATGCAGTCAGGCTTTAGGTCTGGACACAGCACTGTTTAAGCTACATGGACGGTTTTACATGGATGCAGTCAGGCTTTAGGTCTGGACACAGCACTGTTTCAGCAACATGGACGGTTTTACATGGATGCAGTCAGGCTTTAGGTCTGGACACAGCACTGTTTCAGCAACATGGACGTTTTACATGGATGCAGTTAGGCTTTAGGTCTGGACACAGCACTGTTTCAGCAACATGGACTGTTTTACATGGATGCAGTCAGGCTTTAGGTCTGGACACAGCACTGTTTCAGCAACATGGACGGTTTTACATGGATGCAGTCAGGCTTTAGGTCTGGACACAGCACTGTTTCAGCAACATGGACGGTTTTACATGGATGCAGTCAGGCTTTAGGTCTGGACACAGCACTGTTTCAGCAACATGGAGGGTTTTACATGGATGCAGTCAGGCTTTAGGTCTGGCCACAGCACTGTTTCAGCAACATGGACGGTTTTACATGGATGCAGTCAGGCTTTAGGTCTGGACACAGCACTGTTTCAGCAACATGGACGGTTTTACATGGATGCAGTTAGGCTTTAGGTCTGGACACAGCACTGTTTCAGCAACATGGACGGTTTTACATGGATGCAGTCAGGCTTTAGGTCTGGACACAGCACTGTTTCAGCAACATGGACGGTTTTACATGGATGCAGTCAGGCTTTAGGTCTGGACACAGCACTGTTTCAGCAACATGGACGGTTTTACATGGATGCAGTCAGGCTTTAGGTCTGTACACAGCACTGTTTCAGCAACATGGAGGGTTTTACATGGATGCAGTCAGGCTTTAGGTCTGGCCACAGCACTGTTTCAGCAACATGGACGGTTTTAAGTGACATCCACTGTGCTCTTGACAAGAAGTGTGTCTTGTCTTTATTGATTTTTCCAAGGCTTTTGACACTGGAACATGCTGTGTTAGTGCAAAGGTTAAAATGTTGTGGAATTACAAGTCATGATCTAGATTGGTTAATAAATTACCTATCAAATCATACACAACTCCATAGAGTTGTGCTCAGGTGTTCCGCAAGGTTCTATTTTGGGACCACTGTTGTTCCTTTTTGTATACAGCACTGTTTCAGCAACATGGAGGGTTTTACATGGATGCAGTCAGGCTTTAGTTCTGGCCACAGCACTGTTTCAGCAACATGGACGGCAGGTATGATGTACATTACTGGCATCAGGCTTGTTTTTCTCTGGAGGCCAGGAAGGAGCTGGTATGATGTACATTACTGGCATCAGGCTTGTTCTCTGGAGGCCAGGAAGGAGCTGGTATGATGTACATTACTGGCGGTTTTAGATTTTAGTGATGTTATATATATGCAGGCCTCAGCCACGACCCTGAGAGCACTTGATTCAGTGTATCATGCAGCCCTCAGGTTCATTACAAATCAGAAACGTCTAACACATCATTGTGATCTCTACAGCGCTGTTGGCTGGTGGTCATCTACCTTGCGTAGGTTTAAACACTGGTATGCACTGATTTATAAGGCCATATTGTAGGCTTAAACACTGGTATACACTGATTTATAAGGCCATATTGTAGGCTTAAACACGGGTATACACTGATTTATAAGGCCATATTGTAGGCTTAAACACGGGTATACACTGATTTATAAGGCCATATTGTAGGTTTAAACACGGGTATACACTGATTTATAAGGCCATATTGTAGGCTTAAACACTGGTATACACTGATTTATAAGGCCATATTGTAGGCTTAAACACGGGTATACACTGATTATTATTGGGTAAAATGCCATAGTTATTTTTTAGTCAGGTCAGTAAATAAATATAAATTACGGTCCCATTCTGATTTGCTTCTAACAGAACCAAGAGGTAGAACAGGTCCTGGTGGAAATAGTTCTAGTTACTAAGCAACGTGGTTCTGGAATTCTCTCCTGAACATTTTAAAATGTGATGATCTAGTTTCCTTGGTGGAGTTTAAACACTTGATCGATGTCTATATCATAGAAGAGTGTTATTGTCTTTAGGCCAGCTGTTATTAGTCAAGATGTTTGTGTTTGTAATGTAATATGTAATTGTTGTACTGTATGTGTGTTTATAGTGTTGTTTAATGTTGTGTTAAATAAAGGTAAAATATAAACTATAATAAAAAATCAATACAGATACTGTATGTAGAACCATAGTAAAGACCAGTATGGACTATCAATACAGGTACTGTATGTAGAACCATAGTAAAGACCAGTATGGACTATCAATACAGATACTGTATGTAGAACCATAGTAAAGACCAGTATGGACTATCAATACAGGTACTGTATGTAGAACCATAGTAAAGACCAGTATGGACTATCAATACAGGTACTGTATGTAGAACCATAGTAAAGACCAGTATGGACTATCAATACAGATACTGTATGTAGAACCATAGTAAAGACCAGTATGGACTATCAATACAGATACTGTATGTAGAACCATAGTAAAGACCAGTATGGACTATCAATACAGATACTGTATGTAGAACCATAGTAAAGACCAGTATGGACTATCAATACAGGTACTGTATGTAGAACCATAGTAAAGACCAGTATGGACTATCAATACAGATACTGTATGTAGAACCATAGTAAAGACCAGTATGGACTATCAATACAGATACTGTATGTAGAACCATAGTAAAGACCAGTATGGACTATCAATACAGATACTGTATGTAGAACCATAGTAAAGACCAGTATGGACTATCAATACAGATACTGTATGTAGAACCATAGTAAAGACCAGTATGGACTATCAATACAGGTACTGTATGTAGAACCATAGTAAAGACCAGTATGGACTATCAATACAGATACTGTATGTAGAACCATAGTAAAGACCAGTATGGACTATCAATACAGATACTGTATGTAGAACCATAGTAAAGACCAGTATGGACTATCAATACAGGTACTGTATGTAGAACCATAGTAAAGACCAGTATGGACTATCAATACAAAGTGACCATTTAGAATGAGGC
Organism: Oncorhynchus kisutch; assembly: GCF_002021735.2. Classification (NCBI taxonomy): domain Eukaryota; kingdom Metazoa; phylum Chordata; class Actinopteri; order Salmoniformes; family Salmonidae; genus Oncorhynchus; species Oncorhynchus kisutch. The sequence goes on along the minus strand of NW_022265176.1, from coordinate 3,650 downwards.
CCAGTTCAATGAGAGGAAGTCTTAACAGAACTGGGGGATGACAGACAGGAAGTGGGGGGTGGAGATCTAATATATTTTTGTGCCAAACACTAAAGCAATCTACACCCTATTCCCTACGTAGAACACTACTTTAGACCTGGTCAGAAGCACCGTAGTGCACTACGTAGGGAATAGGGAACCATTTGGAACAGAGACAGTAATTCCCCTGAACATCTTCCTCTTCCTCATCTGGTTTCTTGAACAGCCCTTCACTCCTCCCCTCTTCCTCCCCTCATCCCTTTTCATTCTATTCTATCAGCCACACCACTAGCTCACCTCCACACAATACATTTACAAGTTAAAGACACACCTTGGAATAAATAACAAAGGAAAACTATTACTAGATGAAGTTGAGTGTTTTTTATTATTTCCCATCACCATAAATCATATTTAATCACTGAACAGTAGCAGACCTAACTTCATCTGTTCCTGACTCTGGATAGTGGATTAAAAAGACCATCAATCTCCAATGATATTAAAGTACTATTCTGAACATTACTGATATACTGAGTGGCAAGTCAAGATATCTGCTGGTTTTATTGTTTGGTCAACAGCACCACCTGCTGGACAGGTTTAATGTTGCTGGACTGAGCAGAATGGGAGGATGACACATTTAGGGCCGGTTTCCTGGACATCTACATTGAACATACTGTTTAGTCCAGGACTAGGATTAATCTGTGTCTGGGAAACCAGACCATATAGTTTAGTAGAAAGTAAGTGATACCAGCTTGTAGTGGGCTGACTAGTCCTGAATTGTCCTTTAGTTCCTGGACCATTTTCCATGCAGCTCCAGGTGACAGAGAACACATCAATTAGGACCGAGCCAACAAGCTGATCAATGATACTGAGGAGAATTACAGAGAGACAGAGAACCAACTGAGAAAACATATCAATGGTTCTGAATGACAACCAATATACATCAACACCAGACATCATGATTCATGGAAATGTACAAGATTAAAACATTGTATTGAATTTTAATTAATAACAAATCAGTTTCCAGTTTAACCAGCTCAGCTATAGACTACACCAGCATGACTAGTATCTATGTGGACCCTACTACAGTTTAACCAGCTCAGCTATAGACTACACCAGCATGACTAGTATCTATGTGGACCCTACTACAGTTTAACCAGCTCAGCTATAGACTACACCAGCATGACTAGTATCTATGTGGACCCTACTACAGTTTAACCAGCTCAGCTATAGACTACACCAGCATGACTAGTATCTATGTGGACCCTACTACAGTTTAACCAGCTCAGCAGAACCAGAGACATAAAACCAATTGAGCCTAAATCCAGGATAGAGGGGCTGAGTGAATGTGGTCTGGACTCTGTGGAGGAGGGTCATTGTGTCAGAGACACTGTAGAAGGACAGAGTACCTGCCTTGTGATCCAGGTACACTCCTACTCTGGAGGACTGAGGGCCTGATACTTTAGTCACAACATTATTGTGTCTGAAACAATAACCACCACTATAGCACTCTAAACTCCAGGACTTGTTATTGTATCCAAATCCACCATCTCTCTCTGTTCTGCTGATGTCTTTATATGAGACTGCTGTATCAACATCACCAGTCCACTCCACCTCCCAGTAACAGCGTCCAGACAGACCCTCTCTACACAGAACCTGGTACCAGTAGGTGAATCTGTCTGGATGGTCAGGATATGGTTGGACTTGGCCTGTACAGGTCACCTTTCTGTTCCCTTCAGACAGAGAGAGGTCTGTGCCTGCTGTGTTTGGGTCCAGTGTGAGCTGACAGGAATCTGGGAGAAGAGCAGAGACCAATGAGGGGAGTCAGAACAATAAGTTAAGTCAGATACTGTATCTACCCTGTCTTTGATTAGAGCACAGCAGAGATCAAATCAGAGAAATATGAGGAGTCAGATAGATACCCAGTCTTTGATTAGATCTACTATTGCTATATATTTCTAGAGGGATTGTTAGGAGTGTCAGTAAAAAGAGACTGTTAGTTACTTCACAATAAAGAGACTCACATTGTAACAACTGTTCTCTGGTCTTGGGCTCTGGAGGCAGTACAACATCCATTATATTCACTACAGACACACAAACACATTGACAGAGAGAGGGAATGTTATCATCAGACCATATTCCACATGTATATGACTAGTAGGGAACTTTCAATGGTCTAAAGTTGATGTTCTTATTGTTTTCAACACACCTGTAGTAGAGATCTTGGTCCATTCTCCTTTAAGGAAGTCTTCTAGTTTCTCTCTCAGTTCAGACACAGTCTTACTCACATCTCCAAAGGACTGAAGAGGACGGACAACGATGCTGGGTAAGTCTGAAGATACACTGATACTGGAGAGAGACTGATACCTCTGGAGAGAGAGAGAGAGAGAGAGACTGATACCTCTGGAGAGAGAGAGAGAGAGAAAGAGAGACTGATACCTCTGGAGAGAGAGAGAGAGAGACTGATACCTCTGGAGAGAGAGAGAGAGAGACTGATACCTCTGGAGAGAGAGAGAGAGAGAAAGAGAGACTGATACCTCTGGAGAGAGAGAGAGAGAGACTGATACCTCTGGAGAGAGACTGATACCTCTGGAGAGAGGAGAGAGAGACTGATAACTCTGGAGAAGAGAGAGAGAGAGAGAGACTGATACCTCTGGAGAGAGAGAGAGAGAGACTGATAACTCTGGAGAAGAGAGAGAGGGGACGGAAAGAGAGAGAGAGAGACTGATAACATCTGGAGAGAAGAGAGAGAGAGAGACTGATAACTCTGGAGAGGAGAGAGAGAGACGAGAGAGAGAGACTGATACCTCTGGAGAGAGAGAGAGAGAGGACTGATACCTCTGGAGAGAGAGAGGTGACAGAACAGAGAGAGAGGGACGACAGAGAGAGAGAGAGAGGGACAGACAGAGAGGAGGGACAGACAGAGAGAGAGAGAGAGGAGGGACAGACAGACAGAGAGAGGGGACAGACAGACAGAGAGAGAGAGGGACAGACAGAGAGAGAGAGAGGGACAGACGATAGAGAGAGAGGGGACAGACGACAGAGAGAGTAGAGACAAGGTACAGAGACAGAGAGAGAGAGAGAGCAGACAGAGAGAGAGAGAGGGACAGACAGAGAGAGAGAGAGGGACAGACAGAGAGAGAGAGAGGGACAGACAGAGAGAGAGAGAGGGACAGACAGAGAGAGAGAGAGGGACAGACAGAGAGAGAGGGACAGACAGAGAGAGAGAGGACAGACAGAGAGAGAGAGGGACAGACAGAGAGAGAGAGGGACAGACAGAGAGAGAGAGGGACAGACAGAGAGAGAGGGACAGACAGAGAGAGAGGGACAGACAGAGAGAGAGAGGGACAGACAGAGAGAGAGAGGGACAGACAGAGAGAGAGAGAGGGACAGACAGAGAGAGAGAGAGGGACAGACAGAGAGAGAGAGACAGACAGAGAGAGAGAGAGAGAGAGAGAGAGAGAGGGACAGACAGAGAGAGAGAGAGAGAGAGAGGACAGACAGAGAGAGAGAGAGAGAGAGGACAGACAGAGAGAGAGGGACAGAGAGAGAGAGAGGGACAGAGAGAGAGAGAGGACAGACAGAGAGAGAGAGGGACAGACAGACAGAGAGAGAGAGGGACAGACAGACAGAGA
>NW_022265175.1:0-17313 GCF_002021735.2 Oncorhynchus kisutch | reverse complement strand
AGAGAGTGTGTCAGTGTAGAGAGTGTGTCAGTGTAGAGAGGTGTTAGTGTAGAGAGAGTGTGTGTAGAGAGAGTGTGTCAGTGTAGAGAGATGTCAGTGTAGAGAGTGTGTCAGTGTATAGAGTATGTCAGTGTAGAGAGAGTGTGTCAGTGTAGAGGAGTGTGTCAGGTGTAGAGAGTGTGTCAGTATAGAGAGTGTGTCGGTGAGAAGAGTGTGTTGGTGTAGAGAGAGTGTGTCGGTGTAGAGAGTGTGTCAGTGTAGAGAGTGTGTCAGTGTAGAGAGTGTGTCAGTGTAGAGAGTGTGTCAGTGTAGAGAGAGTGTCAGTGTAGAGAGTATGTCAGTGTAGAGAGAGTGTGTCAGTATCGAGAGAGTGTCAGTGTAAGAGAGTGTGTCAGTGTAGAGAGAGTGTCAGTGTAGAGAGTGTGTCGTTGTAGAGTGTGTGTCAGTGTAGAGAGAGTGTCAGTGTAGAGAGTGTGTCAGTGTAGAGAGTGTGTCAGTGTAGAGAGAGTGTCAGTGTAGAGAGAGTGTGTCGGTGTAGAGAGTATGTCAGTGTAGAGAGTGTGTCAGTAGAGAGAGTGTGTCAGTGTATAGAGAGTGTGTGTGTCAGTGTAGAGAGTGTGTCATGTAGAGAGTGTGTCAGTGTAGAGAGAGTGTGTGTAGAGAGAGTCAGTGTTGAGAGTGTGTCAGTGTTGAGAGAGTGTGTCAGTGTAGAGAGAGTGTGTGTAGAGAGAGTGTGTCAGTGTAGAGTTAGTGTGTCATGGTAGAGAGTGTGTTAGTGTAGAGAGAGTGTGTGTAGAGAGAGTGTGTCAGTGTAGAGAGAGTGTCAGTGTAGAGAGTGTGTCAGTGTAGAGAGTATGTCGTGTAGAGAGAGTGTGTGTCAGTGTAGAGAGTGTGTCAGTGTAGAGAGAGTGTCAGTGTAGAGAGAGTGTGTCAGTGTAGAGAGAGTGTGTTGTGAGATGTAGGTAGAGAGAGTGTGTGTAGAGTTAGTGTGTCAGGGTAGAGAGTGTGTTAGTGTAGAGAGAGTGTGTGTAGAGAGTGTGTCAGTGTAGAGAGTGTGTCAGTGTAGAGAGTGTGTCAGTGTAGAGAGAGTGTGTCAGTGTAGAGAGAGTGTGTCAGTGTAGAGAGAGAGTGTCAGTGTAGAGAGAGTGTCAGTGTAGAGAGTGTGTCGGTGTAGAGAGTGTTCAGTGTAGAGAGTGTGTCAGTGTAGAGAGAGTGTGTCATGTAGAGAAGTGTACGTGTAGAGAGTGTGTTTGGTGTAGAGAGAGTGTGTCAGTGTAGAGAGTGTGTGTCAGTGTAGAGAGTGTCAGTGTAGAGAGTGTGTCAGTGTAGAGAGAGTGTCAGTGTAGAGAGTGTGTGTCGGTGTAGAGAGTGTGTCAGTGTAGAGAGTGTGTCAGTGTAGAGAGAGTGTGTCAGTGTAGAGAGAGTGTGTCAGTGTAGAGAGTGTGTGTCAGTGTAGAGAGTGTGTCAGTGTAAGAGAGTGTGTCAGTGTAGAGAGTGTGTCAGTGTAGAGAGTGTGTCAGTGTAGAGAGTTGTGTCGTGTAAGAGAGTGTGTTGGTGTAGAGAGTGTGTCAGTGTAGAGAGTGTGTGTCAGTGTAGAGAGAGTGTCAGTGTAGAGATGTGTCAGTGTAGAGAGAGTGTCAGTGTAGAGAGAGTGTGTCGGTGTAGAGTGTGTCAGTGTGAGAGTGTGTCAGTGTAGAGAGAGTGTGTCAGTGTAGAGAGAGTGTCAGTGTAGAGAGAGTGTCAGTGTAGAGAGAGGTGTAGAGAGAGTGTGGTGTAGAGAGTGTGTCAGTGTAGAGAGTGTGTCAGTGTAGAGAGAGTGTGTGTAGAGAGAGTGTGTGTCAGTGTAGAGAGTGTGTCAGTGTAGAGAGGTGTGTCAGTGTAGAGAGAGTGTGTTGTAAGAGAGTGTGTCAGTGTAGAGAGAGTGTCAGTGTAGAGAGTGTGTCAGTGTAGAGAGTATGTCAGTGTCGAGAGAGTGTGTCAGTGTAGAGAGTGTGTCAGTGTAGAGGGTGTGTCAGGGTAGAGAGTGTGTTAGTGTAGAGAGAGTGTGTGTAGAGAGAGTGTGTCAGTGTAGAGAGAGTGTCAGTGTAGAGAGTGTGTCAGTGTTAGAGTATGTCAGTGTAGAGAGTGTGTCAGTGTAGAGAGAGTGTGTCAGTGTAGAGAGTGTGTCAGTATAGAGAGTGTGTCGGTGGAGAGAGTGTGTTGGTGTAGAGAGAGTGTGTCGGTGTAGAGAGTGTGTCAGTGTAGAGAGAGTGTGTCGGTGTAGAGAGTGTGTCAGTGTAGAGAGAGTGTGTCAGTGTAGAGAGAGTGTCAGTGAAGAGAGTATGTCAGTGTAGAGAGAGTGTGTCAGTATAGAGAGTGTCAGTGTAGAGAGAGTGTGTCAGTGTAAGAGTAGAGAGTGTCAGTGTAGAGAGTGTGTCGGTGTAGAGAGTGTCAGTGTAGAGAGAGTGTCAGTGTAGAGAGAGTGTCAGTGTAGAGAGTGTGTCGGTGTAGAGAGAGTGTCAGTGTAGAGAGAGTGTGTCGGTGTAGAGAGTATGTCAGTGTAGAGAGTGTGTCAGTGTAGAGAGAGTGTGTCAGTGTAGAGAGTGTGTCAGTGTAGAGAGTGTGTCAGTGTAGAGGGTGTGTCAGTGTAGAGAGAGTGTGTGTAGAGATGTCAGTGTTGAGAGTGTGTCAGTGTTGAGAGAGTGTGTCAGTGTAGAGAGAGTGTGTGTAGAGAGTGTGTCAGTGTAGAGTTAGTGTGTCAGGTAGAGAGTGTGTCAGTGTAGAGAGAGTGTGTAGTGAGAGAGTGTGTCAGTGTAGAGAGAGTGTCAGTGTAGAGAGTGTGTCAGTGTAGAGAGTGTGTCAGTGTAGAGAGAGTGTGTCAGTGTAGAGAGTGTGTAGTGTAGAGAGTGTGTCAGTGTAGAGAGAGTGTGTGTAGAGAGAGTCAGTGTAGAGAGAGTGTGTCAGTGTAGAGAGTGTGTCAGTGTAGAGAGTGTCAGTGTTGAGAGAGGTGTCAGTGTAGAGAGAGTGTGTGTTAGAGATATGTAGAGAGAGTGTTGTAGAGAGTGTGTCAGTGTAGAGAGTGTGTTAGTGTAGAGAGAGTGTGTGTAGAGAGAGTGTGTCAGTGTAGAGAGAGTGTCAGTGTAGAGAGTGTGTCAGTGTAGAGAGTATGTCAGTGTAGAGAGAGTGTGTCAGTGTAGAGAGAGTGTGTCAGTGTAGAGAGTGTGTCAGTGTAGAGAGTGTGTCGGTGTAGAGAGTGTGTTGGTGTAGAGAGAGTGTGTCAGTGTAGAGAGTGTGTGTCAGTGTAGAGCCAGTGTCAGTGTAGAGAGTGTGTCGGTGTAGAGAGAGTGTCATGTAGAGAGTGTGTCGGTGTAGAGAGTGTGTCAGTGTAGAGAGTGTGTCAGTGTAGAGAGAGTGTGTCAGTGTAGAGAGAGTGTGTCAGTGTAGAGAGTGTGTCAGTGTAGAGAGTGTGTCAGTGTAGAGAGTGTGTCAGTGTAGAGAGTGTGTCAGTGTAGAGAGAGTGTGTCAGTGTAGAGATGTGTCAGTGTAGAGAGTGTGTGGTGTAGAGAGAGTGTGTCAGTGTAGAGAGTGTGTGTCAGTGTAGAGAAGTGTCAGTGTAGAGAGTGTGTCAGTGTAGAGAGAGTGTCAGTGTAGAGAGTGTGTCGTGTAGAGTGTGTGTCAGTGTAGAGAGTGTGTCAGTGTAGAGAGAGTGTGTCAGTGTAGAGAGAGTGTCAGTGTAGAGAGAGTGTCAGTGTAGAGAGAGTATGTAGAGAGAGTGTGTGTAGAGTTAGTGTGTCAGGGTAGAGAGTGTGTTAGTGTAGAGAGAGTGTGTGTAGAGAGAGTGTGTCAGTGTAGAGTTAGTGTGTCAGGGTAGAGAGTGTGTTAGTGTAGAGAGAGTATGTGTAGAGAGAGTGTGTCAGTGTAGAGAGAGTGTCAGTGTAGAGAGTGTGTCAGTGTAGAGAGTATGTCAGTGTAGAGAGAGTGTGTCAGTGTAGAGAGTGTGTCAGTGTAGAGGGTGTGTCAGTGTAGAGAGAGTGTGTGTAGAGAGAGTCAGTGTTGAGAGTGTGTCAGTGTAGAGAGTGTGTCATTGTAGAGAGTGTGTCAGTGTTGAGAGAGTGTGTCAGTGTAGAGAGAGTGTGTGTAGAGAGAGTATGTAGAGAGAGTGTGTGTAGAGTTAGTGTGTCAGGGTAGAGAGTGTGTTAGTGTAGAGAGAGTGTGTGTAGAGAGAGTGTGTCAGTGTAGAGAGAGTGTCAGTGTAGAGAGTGTGTCAGTGTAGAGAGTGTGTCAGTGTAGAGAGAGTGTGTCAGTGTAGAGAGAGTGTGTCAGTGTAGAGAGTGTGTCAGTGTAGAGAGTGTGTCGGTGGAGAGAGTGTGTTGGTGTAGAGAGTGTGTCAGTGTAGAGAGTGTGTCAGTGTAGAGAGAGTGTGTCGGTGTAGAGAGTGTGTCAGTGTAGAGAGAGTGTGTCAGTGTAGAGAGAGTGTCAGTGTAGAGAGTGTGTCAGTGTAGAGAGAGTGTGTCAGTATCGAGCCAGTGTCAGTGTAGAGAGAGTGTGTCAGTGTAGAGAGAGTGTCAGTGTAGAGAGTGTGTCGGTGTAGAGTGTGTCAGTGTAGAGAGAGTGTCAGTGTAGAGAGAGTGTCAGTGTAGAGAGTGTGTCGGTGTAGAGAGAGTGTCAGTGTAGAGAGAGTGTGTCGGTGTAGAGAGTATGTCAGTGTAGAGAGTGTGTCAGTGTAGAGAGAGTGTGTCAGTGTAGAGAGAGTGTGTCAGTGTAGAGAGTGTGTCAGTGTAGAGAGTGTGTCAGTGTAGAGAGAGTGTGTGTAGAGAGAGTCAGTGTTGAGAGTGTGTCAGTGTTGAGAGAGTGTGTCAGTGTAGAGAGAGTGTGTGTAGAGAGAGTGTGTCAGTGTAGAGTTAGTGTGTCAGGGTAGAGAGTGTGTTAGTGTAGAGAGAGTGTGTGTAGAGAGAGTGTGTCAGTGTAGAGAGAGTGTCAGTGTAGAGAGTGTGTCAGTGTAGAGAGTATGTCAGTGTCGAGAGAGTGTGTCAGTGTAGAGAGTGTGTCAGTGTAGAGAGTGTGTCAGTGTAGAGAGAGTGTGTGTAGAGAGAGTCAGTGTTGAGAGTGTGTCAGTGTAGAGAGTGTGTCAGTGTAGAGAGTGTGTCAGTGTAGAGAGAGTGTGTCAGTGTAGAGAGAGTGTGTGTAGAGAGAGTATGTAGAGAGGTGTGTGTAGAGTTAGTGTGTCAGTGTAGAGAGTGTGTTAGTGTAGAGAGAGTGTGTGTAGAGAGAGTGTGTAGTGTAGAGAGAGTGTGTGTGTGTAGAGAGAGTGTGTCAGTGTAGAGAGATGTCAGTGTAGAGAGTGTGTCAGTGTAGAGAGTAGTCAGTGTAGAGAGAGTGTGTCAGTGTAGAGAGAGTGTGTCAGTGTAGAGAGTGTGTCAGTGTAGAGAGTGTGTCGGTGTAGAGAGTGTGTGGTGTAGAGAGAGTGTGTCAGTGTAGAGAGAGTGTGTCAGTGTAGAGAGAGTGTGTGTAGAGAGAGTGTGTCAGTGTAGAGAGTGTGTCAGTGTAGAGAGTGTGTCAGTGTAGAGAGAGTGTGTCAGTGTAGAGAGAGTGTGTCAGTGTAGAGAGAGTGTCAGTGTAGAGAGAGTGTCAGTGTAGAGAGTGTGTCGGTGTAGAGAGTGTGTCAGTGTAGAGAGTGTGTCAGTGTAGAGAGAGTGTGTCAGTGTAGAGAGTGTGTCAGTGTAGAGAGAGTGTCAGTGTAGAGAGAGTGTGTCGGTGTAGAGAGTGTGTCAGTGTAGAGAGTGTGTCAGTGTAGAGAGAGTGTGTCAGTGTAGAGAGAGTGTGTCAGTGTAGAGAGTGTGTCAGTGTAGAGGGTGTGTCAGTGTAGAGAGAGTGTGTGTAGAGAGAGTCAGTGTAGAGAGTGTGTCAGTGTGAGAGAGTGTGTCAGTGTAGAGAGAGTGTGTGTAGAGAGAGTGTGTCAGTGTAGAGAGTGTGTCAGGGTAGAGAGTGTGTTAGTGTAGAGAGAGTGTGTGTAGAGAGAGTGTGTCAGTGTAGAGAGAGTGTCAGTGTAGAGAGTGTGTCAGTGTAGAGAGTGTGTCAGTGTAGAGAGAGTGTGTCAGTGTAGAGAGTGTGTCAGTGTAGAGAGTGTGTCAGTGTAGAGAGAGTGTGTGTAGAGAGAGTCAGTGTAGAGAGTGTGTCAGTGTAGAGAGTGTGTCAGTGTAGAGAGTGTGTCAGTGTTGAGAGAGTGTGTCAGTGTAGAGAGAGTGTGTGTAGAGAGAGTGTGTAGAGAGAGTGTGTGTAGAGAGTGTGTCAGTGTAGAGAGTGTGTCAGTGTAGAGAGAGTGTGTGTAGAGAGAGTGTGTCAGTGTAGAGAGAGTGTCAGTGTAGAGAGTGTGTCAGTGTAGAGAGTGTGTCAGTGTAGAGAGAGTGTGTCAGTGTAGAGAGAGTGTGTCAGTGTAGAGAGTGTGTCAGTGTAGAGAGTGTGTCGGTGTAGAGAGTGTGTGGTGTAGAGAGAGTGTGTCAGTGTAGAGAGTGTGTGTCAGTGTAGAGAGAGTGTCAGTGTAGAGAGTGTGTCGGTGTAGAGAGAGTGTCAGTGTAGAGAGTGTGTCGGTGTAGAGAGTGTGTCAGTGTAGAGAGTGTGTCAGTGTAGAGAGAGTGTGTCAGTGTAGAGAGAGTGTGTCAGTGTAGAGAGTGTGTCAGTGTAGAGAGTGTGTCAGTGTAGAGAGTGTGTCAGTGTAGAGAGTGTGTCAGTGTAGAGAGAGTGTGTCAGTGTAGAGAGTGTATCGGTGTAGAGAGTGTGTGGTGTAGAGAGAGTGTGTCAGTGTAGAGAGTGTGTGTCAGTGTAGAGAGAGTGTCAGTGTAGAGAGTGTGTCAGGGTAGAGAGTGTGTTAGTGTAGAGAGAGTGTGTCAGTGTAGAGAGTGTGTCAGTGTAGAGAGTGTGTCAGTGTAGAGAGAGTGTGTCAGTGTAGAGAGAGTGTCAGTGTAGAGAGAGTGTCAGTGTAGAGAGAGTATGTAGAGAGAGTGTGTGTAGAGAGTGTGTCAGTGTAGAGCCAGTGTCAGTGTAGAGAGTGTGTCGGTGTAGAGAGAGTGTCAGTGTAGAGAGTGGTTTCGGTGTAGAGAGTGTGTAGTGTAGAGAGTGTGTCAGTGTAGAGAGACTGTGTCACTTTAGAGAGAGTGTTTCAGTGTAGAGAGTATGTCAGTGTAGAGGGTGTGTCAGTGTAGAGGGTGTGTCAGTGTAGAGAGAGTGTGTCAGTGTAGAGAGTGTATCGGTGTAGAGAGTGTGTTGGTGTAGAGAGGAGTGTGTCAGTGTAGAGAGTGTGTGTCAGTGTAGAGAGAGTGTCAGTGTAGAGAGTGTGTCGGTGTAGAGAGAGTGTCAGTGTAGAGAGAGTGTGTCGGTGTAGAGTGTGTGTCAGTGTAGAGAGTGTGTCAGTGTAGAGAGAGTGTGTCAGTGTAGAGAGAGTGTCAGGATAGAGAGTGTGTTAGTGTAGAGAGAGTGTGTGTAGAGAGAGTGTGTCAGTGTAGAGAGAGTGTCAGTGTAGAGAGTGTGTCAGTGTATAGAGTATGTCAGTGTAGAGAGAGTGTGTCAGTGTAGAGAGAGTGTGTCAGTGTAGAGAGTGTGTCAGTATAGAGAGTGTATCGGTGGAGAGAGTGTGTTGGTGTAGAGAGAGTGTGTCGGTGTAGAGAGTGTGTCAGTGTAGAGAGAGTGTGTCAGTGTAGAGAGAGTGTCAGTGAAGAGAGTATGTCAGTGTAGAGAGAGTGTGTCAGTATCGAGCCAGTGTCAGTGTAGAGAGAGTGTGTCAGTGTAGAGAGAGTGTCAGTGTAGAGAGTGTGTCGGTGTAGAGTGTGTCAGTGTAGAGAGAGTGTCAGTGTAGAGAGAGTGTCAGTGTAGAGAGTGTGTCGGTGTAGAGAGAGTGTCAGTGTAGAGAGAGTGTGTCGGTGTAGAGAGTATGTCAGTGTAGAGAGTGTGTCAGTGTAGAGAGAGTGTGTCAGTGTAGAGAGAGTGTGTCAGTGTAGAGAGTGTGTCAGTGTAGAGGGTGTGTCAGTGTAGAGAGAGTGTGTGTAGAGAGAGTCAGTGTTGAGAGTGTGTCAGTGTTGAGAGAGTGTGTCAGTGTAGAGAGAGTGTGTGTAGAGAGAGTGTGTCAGTGTAGAGTTAGTGTGTCAGGGTAGAGAGTGTGTTAGTGTAGAGAGAGTGTGTATAGAGAGAGTGTGTCAGTGTAGAGAGAGTGTCAGTGTAGAGAGTGTGTCAGTGTAGAGAGTATGTCAGTGTCGAGAGAGTGTGTCAGTGTAGAGAGTGTGTCAGTGTAGAGGGTGTGTCAGTGTAGAGAGAGTGTGTGTAGAGAGAGTCAGTGTTGAGAGTGTGTCAGTGTAGAGAGTGTGTCATTGTAGAGAGTGTGTCAGTGTTGAGAGAGTGTGTCAGTGTAGAGAGAGTGTGTGTAGAGAGAGTATGTAGAGAGAGTGTGTGTAGAGTTAGTGTGTCAGGGTAGAGAGTGTGTTAGTGTAGAGAGAGTGTGTGTAGAGAGAGTGTGTCAGTGTAGAGAGAGTGTCAGTGTAGAGAGTGTGTTAGTGTATAGTGTATGTCAGTGTAGAGAGAGTGTGTCAGTGTAGAGAGAGTGTGTCAGTGTAGAGAGTGTGTCAGTATAGAGAGTGTATCGGTGGAGAGAGTGTGTTGGTGTAGAGAGAGTGTGTCAGTGTAGAGTTAGTGTGTCAGGGTAGAGAGTGTGTTAGTGTAGAGAGAGTATGTGTAGAGAGAGTGTGTCAGTGTAGAGAGAGTGTCAGTGTAGAGAGTGTGTCAGTGTAGAGAGTATGTCAGTGTCGAGAGAGTGTGTCAGTGTAGAGAGTGTGTCAGTGTAGAGGGTGTGTCGTGTAGAGAGAGGTGTGTGAGAGAGTGTCAGTGTGAGAGTGTGTCGGTGTAGAGAGTGTGTCAGTGTAGAGAGTGTGTCAGTGTAGAGAGAGTGTGTCAGTGTAGAGAGTGTATCGGTGTAGAGAGTGTGTTGGTGTAGAGAGAGTGTGTCAGTGTAGAGAGTGTGTCAGTGTAGAGAGAGTGTCAGTGTAGAGAGTGTGTCGGTGTAGAGAGAGTGTCAGTGTAGAGAGTGTGTCGGTGTAGAGAGTGTGTCAGTGTAGAGAGTGTGTCAGTGTAGAGAGAGTGTGTCAGTGTAGAGAGAGTGTGTCAGTGTAGAGAGTGTGTCAGTGTAGAGAGTGTGTCAGTGTAGAGAGTGTGTCAGTGTAGAGAGTGTGTCAGTGTAGAGAGAGTGTGTCAGTGTAGAGAGTGTGTCGGTGTAGAGAGTGTGTGTGTAGAGAGAGTGTGTCAGTGTAGAGAGAGTGTGTCAGTGTAGAGAGAGTGTCAGTGTAGAGAGTGTGTCAGTGTAGAGAGAGTGTCAGTGTAGAGAGAGTGTGTCGGTGTAGAGTGTGTGTCAGTGTAGAGAGTGTGTCAGTGTAGAGAGAGTGTGTCAGTGTAGAGAGAGTGTCAGTGTAGAGAGAGTGTCAGTGTAGAGAGAGTATGTAGAGAGAGTGTGTGTAGAGTTAGTGTGTCAGGGTAGAGAGTGTGTTAGTGTAGAGAGAGTGTGTGTAGAGAGAGTGTGTCAGTGTAGAGAGAGTGTCAGTGTAGAGAGTGTGTGTGTAGAGAGTGTGTCAGTGTAGAGAGTGTGTCAGTGTAGAGAGAGTGTGTCAGTGTAGAGAGAGTGTGTCAGTGTAGAGAGTGTGTCAGTGTAGAGAGTGTGTCGGTGTAGAGAGTGTGTGGTGTAGAGAGAGTGTGTCAGTGTAGAGAGTGTGTCAGTGTAGAGAGAGTGTGTCAGTGTAGAGAGTGTGTCAGTGTAGAGAGAGTGTGTCAGTGTAGAGAGAGTGTCAGTGTAGAGAGTGTGTCAGTGTAGAGAGAGTGTGTCAGTGTAGAGAGAGTGTCAGTGTAGAGAGAGTGTGTCAGTGTAGAGAGAGTGTCAGTGTAGAGAGTGTGTCGGTGTAGAGTGTGTCAGTGTAGAGAGAGTGTCAGTGTAGAGAGAGTGTCAGTGTAGAGAGTGTGTCGGTGTAGAGAGAGTGTCAGTGTAGAGAGAGTGTGTCAGTGTAGAGAGTATGTCAGTGTAGAGAGTGTGTCAGTGTAGAGAGAGTGTGTCAGTGTAGAGAGAGTGTGTCAGTGTAGAGAGTGTGTCAGTGTAGAGAGTGTGTCAGTGTAGAGAGAGTGTGTGTAGAGAGAGTCAGTGTAGAGAGTGTGTCAGTGTAGAGAGTGTGTCAGTGTAGAGAGAGTGTGTGTAGAGAGAGTGTGTCAGTGTAGAGTTAGTGTGTCAGGGTAGAGAGTGTGTTAGTGTAGAGAGAGTGTGTGTAGAGAGAGTGTGTCAGTGTAGAGAGAGTGTCAGTGTAGAGAGTGTGTCAGTGTAGAGAGTATGTCAGTGTCGAGAGAGTGTGTCAGTGTAGAGAGTGTGTCAGTGTAGAGGGTGTGTCAGTGTAGAGAGAGTGTGTGTAGAGAGAGTCAGTGTTGAGAGTGTGTCAGTGTAGAGAGTGTGTCATTGTAGAGAGTGTGTCAGTGTTGAGAGAGTGTGTCAGTGTAGAGAGAGTGTGTGTAGAGAGAGTATGTAGAGAGAGTGTGTGTAGAGTTAGTGTGTCAGTGTAGAGAGTGTGTTAGTGTAGAGAGAGTGGTGTAGAGAGAGTGTGTCAGTGTAGAGAGAGTGTCAGTGTAGAGAGTGTGTCAGTGTAGAGAGTATGTCAGTGTAGAGAGAGTGTGTCAGTGTAGAGAGAGTGTGTCAGTGTAGAGAGTGTGTCAGTGTAGAGAGTGTGTCGGTGGAGAGAGTGTGTTGGTGTAGAGAGAGTGTGTCAGTGTAGAGAGAGTGTGTCAGTGTAGAGAGAGTGTGGTGTAGAGAGAGTGTGTCAGTGTAGAGAGTGTGTCAGTGTAGAGAGTGTGTCAGTGTAGAGAGAGTGTGTCAGTGTAGAGAGAGTGTGTCAGTGTAGAGAGAGTGTGTCAGTGTAGAGAGAGTGTCAGTGTAGAGAGTGTGTCAGTGTAGAGAGTGTGTCAGTGTAGAGAGTGTGTCAGTGTAGAGAGAGTGTGTCAGTGTAGAGAGTGTGTCAGTGTAGAGAGTGTGTCAGTGTAGAGAGAGTGTGTCAGTGTAGAGAGTGTGTGTCAGTGTAGAGAGAGTGTCAGTGTAGAGAGTGTGTCAGTGTAGAGAGAGTGTCAGTGTAGAGAGTGTGTCAGTGTAGAGAGTGTGTCAGTGTAGAGAGTGTGTCAGTGTAGAGAGAGTGTGTCAGTGTAGAGAGAGTGTGTCAGTGTAGAGAGTGTGTCAGTGTAGAGAGTGTGTCAGTGTAGAGAGTGTGTCAGTGTAGAGAGTGTGTCAGTGTAGAGAGAGTGTGTCAGTGTAGAGAGTGTATCGGTGTAGAGAGTGTGTTGGTGTAGAGAGAGTGTGTCAGTGTAGAGAGTGTGTGTCAGTGTAGAGAGAGTGTCAGTGTAGAGAGTGTGTCAGTGTAGAGAGATGTCAGTGTAGAGAGAGTGTGTCAGTGTAGAGAGTGTGTCAGTGTAGAGAGTGTGTCAGTGTAGAGAGAGTGTGTCAGTGTAGAGAGAGTGTCAGTGTAGAGAGAGTGTGTCAGTGTAGAGAGTGTGTCAGTGTAGAGAGAGTGTGTCAGTGTAGAGAGAGTGTGTCAGTGTAGAGAGTGTGTCAGTGTAGAGAGTGTGTCAGTGTAGAGAGTGTGTCAGTGTAGAGAGAGTGTGTCAGTGTAGAGAGAGTGTGTCAGTGTAGAGAGAGTGTGTCAGTGTAGAGAGTGTGTCAGTGTAGAGAGAGTGTCAGTGTAGAGAGTGTGTCAGTGTAGAGAGTGTGTCAGTGTAGAGAGTGTGTCAGTGTAGAGAGAGTGTGTCAGTGTAGAGAGAGTGTGTCAGTGTAGAGAGTGTGTCAGTGTAGAGAGTGTGTCAGTGTAGAGAGTGTGTCAGTGTAGAGAGTGTGTCAGTGTAGAGAGAGTGTGTGTAGAGAGAGTGTCAGTGTAGAGAGTGTGTCAGTGTAGAGAGAGTGTCAGTGTAGAGAGTGTGTCAGTGTAGAGAGTGTGTCAGTGTAGAGAGAGTGTGTCAGTGTAGAGAGTGTGTCAGTGTAGAGAGTGTGTCAGTGTAGAGAGAGTGTGTGTAGAGAGAGTCAGTGTGAGAGTGTGTCAGTGTAGAGAGTGTGTCAGTGTAGAGAGTGTGTCAGTGTAGAGAGAGTGTGTCAGTGTAGAGAGAGTGTGTGTAGAGAGAGTGTGTAGAGAGAGTGTGTGTAGAGTTAGTGTGTCAGGGTAGAGAGTGTGTTAGTGTAGAGAGAGTGTGTGTAGAGAGAGTGTGTCAGTGTAGAGAGAGTGTCAGTGTAGAGAGTGTGTCAGTGTAGAGAGTGTGTCAGTGTAGAGAGAGTGTGTCAGTGTAGAGAGAGTGTGTCAGTGTAGAGAGTGTGTCAGTGTAGAGAGTGTGTCAGTGGAGAGAGTGTGGTGGTGTAGAGAGAGTGTGTCAGTGTAGAGAGTGTGTCAGTGTAGAGAGAGTGTGTGTAGAGAGAGTGTGTCAGTGTAGAGAGTGTGTCAGTGTAGAGAGTGTGTCAGTGTAGAGAGAGTGTGTCAGTGTAGAGAGAGTGTGTCAGTGTAGAGAGAGTGTCAGTGTAGAGAGTGTGTCAGTGTAGAGAGTGTGTCAGTGTAGAGAGTGTGTCAGTGTAGAGAGAGTGTGTCAGTGTAGAGAGTGTGTCAGTGTAGAGAGTGTGTCAGTGTAGAGAGAGTGTGTCAGTGTAGAGAGTGTGTGTCAGTGTAGAGAGAGTGTCAGTGTAGAGAGTGTGTCAGTGTAGAGAGAGTGTCAGTGTAGAGAGTGTGTCGGTGTAGAGAGTGTGTCAGTGTAGAGAGTGTGTCAGTGTAGAGAGAGTGTGTCAGTGTAGAGAGTGTATCAGTGTAGAGAGTGTGTTGGTGTAGAGAGAGTGTGTCAGTGTAGAGAGTGTGTGTCAGTGTAGAGAGAGTGTCAGTGTAGAGAGTGTGTCAGTGTAGAGAGAGTGTCAGTGTAGAGAGTGTGTCAGTGTAGAGAGTGTGTCAGTGTAGAGAGTGTGTCAGTGTAGAGAGAGTGTGTCAGTGTAGAGAGAGTGTCAGTGTAGAGAGTGTGTCAGTGTAGAGAGTGTGTCAGTGTAGAGAGAGTGTGTCAGTGTAGAGAGAGTGTGTCAGTGTAGAGAGTGTGTCAGTGTAGAGAGTGTGTCAGTGTAGAGAGTGTGTCAGTGTAGAGAGTGTGTCAGTGTAGAGAGAGTGTGTCAGTGTAGAGAGAGTGTGTCAGTGTAGAGAGAGTGTGTCAGTGTAGAGAGAGTGTCAGTGTAGAGAGAGTGTCAGTGTAGAGAGTGTGTCAGTGTAGAGAGTGTGTCAGTGTAGAGAGTGTGTCAGTGTAGAGAGAGTGTGTCAGTGTAGAGAGAGTGTGTCAGTGTAGAGAGTGTGTCAGTGTAGAGGGTGTGTCAGTGTAGAGAGTGTGTCAGTGTAGAGGGTGTGTCAGTGTAGAGAGAGTGTGTGTAGAGAGAGTCAGTGTTGAGAGTGTGTCAGTGTAGAGAGAGTGTCAGTGTAGAGAGTGTGTCAGTGTAGAGAGTGTGTCAGTGTCGAGAGAGTGTGTCAGTGTAGAGAGTGTGTCAGTGTAGAGAGTGTGTCAGTGTAGAGAGAGTGTGTGAGAGAGAGTCAGTGTAGAGAGTGTGTCAGTGTAGAGAGTGTGTCAGTGTAGAGAGTGTGTCAGTGTTGAGAGAGTGTGTCAGTGTAGAGAGAGTGTGTGTAGAGAGAGTGTGTAGAGAGAGTGTGTGTAGAGTTAGTGTGTCAGGGTAGAGAGTGTGTTAGTGTAGAGAGAGTGTGTGTAGAGAGAGTGTGTCAGTGTAGAGAGAGTGTCAGTGTAGAGAGTGTGTCAGTGTAGAGAGTGTGTCAGTGTAGAGAGAGTGTGTCAGTGTAGAGAGAGTGTGTCAGTGTAGAGAGTGTGTCAGTGTAGAGAGTGTGTCAGTGTAGAGAGTGTGTCAGTGTAGAGAGAGTGTCAGTGTAGAGAGAGTGTGTCAGTGTAGAGAGAGTGTGTGTAGAGAGAGTGTGTCAGTGTAGAGAGTGTGTCGGTGTAGAGAGTGTGTCAGTGTAGAGAGAGTGTGTCAGTGTAGAGAGAGTGTGTCAGTGTAGAGAGAGTGTCAGTGTAGAGAGAGTGTCAGTGTAGAGAGTGTGTCGGTGTAGAGAGTGTGTCAGTGTAGAGAGTGTGTCAGTGTAGAGAGAGTGTGTCAGTGTAGAGAGTGTGTCAGTGTAGAGAGTGTGTGGGTGTAGAGAGAGTGTGTCAGTGTAGAGAGTGTGTGTCAGTGTAGAGAGTGTCAGTGTAGAGAGTGTGTCAGTGTAGAGAGAGTGTCAGTGTAGAGAGTGTGTCAGTGTAGAGAGAGTGTGTCAGTGTAGAGAGTGTGTCAGTGTAGAGAGTGTGTCAGTGTAGAGAGAGTGTGTCAGTGTAGAGAGTGTGTCGTGTAGAGAGTGTTCAGTGTAGAGAGAGTGTGTCAGTGTAGAGAGTGTGTCAGTGTAGAGAGAGTGTCAGTGTAGAGAGTGTGTCGGTGTAGAGAGAGTGTCAGTGTAGAGAGAGTGTGTCGGTGTAGAGAGTGTGTCAGTGTAGAGAGTGTGTCAGTGTAGAGAGTGTGTCAGTGTAGAGAGAGTGTCAGTGTAGAGAGTGTGTCAGTGTAGAGAGTGTGTCAGTGTAGAGAGAGTGTCAGTGTAGAGAGTGTGTCAGTGTAGAGAGTGTGTCAGTGTAGAGAGTGTGTCAGTGTAGAGAGTGTGTCAGTGTAGAGGAGGTGTCAGTGTAGAGAGAGTGTCAGTGTAGAGAGAGTGTCAGTGTAGAGAGAGTGTGTCAGTGTAGAGAGAGGTCAGTGTAGAGAGTGTGTCAGTGTAGAGAGTGTGTCAGTGTAGAGAGTGTGTCAGTGTAGAGAGTGTGTCAGTGTAGAGAGAGTGTGTCAGTTAGAGAGAGTGTGTCAGTGTAGAGAGAGTGTGTCAGTGTAGAGAGTGTGTCAGTGTAGAGAGTGTGTCAGTGTAGAGGGTGTGTCAGTGTAGAGAGAGTGTGTGTAGAGAGAGTCAGTGTAGAGAGTGTGTCAGTGTAGAGAGTGTGTCAGTGTAGAGAGTGTGTCAGTGTAGAGAGAGTGTGTCAGTGTAGAGAGAGTGTGTGTAGTGTCGTGTAGAGAGTGTGTAGAGAGAGTGTGTCAGTGTAGAGAGTGTGTCAGTGTAGAGAGGTGTCAGTGTAGAGAGAGTGTGTGTAGAGAGAGTGTGTCAGTGTAGAGAGAGTGTCAGGTGAGAGAGTGTGTCAGTGTAGAGAGTGTGTCAGTGTAGAGAGTGTGTCAGTGTAGAGAGTGTGTCAGTGTAGAGAGTGTGTCAGTGTAGAGAGAGTGTGTCAGTGTAGAGAGAGTGTGTCAGTGTAGAGAGAGTGTCAGTGTAGAGAGAGTGTCAGTGTAGAGAGAGTGTGTCAGTGTAGAGAGTGTGTGTAGAGAGAGTGTGTAGAGAGAGTGTGTCAGTGTAGAGAGTGTGTCAGTGTAGAGAGTGTGTCAGTGTAGAGAGAGTGTGTGTAGAGAGTGTGTCAGTGTAGAGAGAGTGTCAGTGTAGAGAGTGTGTCAGTGTAGAGAGTGTGTCAGTGTAGAGAGTGTGTCAGTGTAGAGAGAGTGTGTCAGTGTGAGAGAGTGTGTCAGTGTAGAGAGAGTGTGTGTAGAGAGAGTCAGTGTAGAGAGAGTCAGTGTAGAGAGTGTCAGTGTAGAGAGGTGTGTCAGTGTAGAGAGTGTGTCAGTGTAGAGAGAGTGTGTCAGTGTAGAGAGAGGTGTCAGTGTAGAGAGAGTGTGTCAGTGTAGAGAAGTGTGTCAGTGTAGAGAGTGTGTCAGTGTAGAGAGGTGTCAGTGTAGAGAGTGTGTCAGTGTAGAGAGTGTGTCAGTGTAGAGAGTGTGTCAGTGTAGAGAGAGTGTGTCAGTGTAGAGAGTGTGTCAGTGTAGAGAGTGTGTCAGTGTAGAGAGAGTGTGTCAGTGTAGAGAGTGTGTGTCAGTGTAGAGAGAGTGTCAGTGTAGAGAGTGTGTCAGTGTAGAGAGATGTCAGTGTAGAGAGTGTGTCAGTGTAGAGTGTGTCAGTGTAGAGAGTGTGTCAGTGTAGAGAGTGTGTCAGTGTAGAGAGAGTGTCAGTGTAGAGAGAGTGTGTCAGTGTAGAGAGTGTGTCAGTGTAGAGAGAGTGTGTCAGTGTAGAGAGAGTGTGTCAGTGTAGAGAGTGTGTCAGTGTAAGAGTGTGTCAGTGTAGAGAGTGTGTCAGTGTAGAGAGAGTGTGTCAGTGTAGAGAGAGTGTGTCAGTGTAGAGAGAGTGTGTCAGTGTAGAGAGAGTGTGTCAGTGTAGAGAGAGTGTCAGTGTAGAGAGAGTGTCAGTGTAGAGAGTGTGTCGGTGAGAGAGTGTGTCAGTGTAGAGAGTTGTGTCAGTGTAGAGAGAGTGGTCAGTGTAGAGAGAGTGTGTCAGTGTAGAGAGTGTGTCAGTGTAGAGAGTGTGTCAGTGTAGAGAGTGTGTCAGTGTAGAGAGTGTGTCAGTGTAGAGAGAGTGTGTGTAGAGAGAGTCAGTGTAGAGAGTGTGTCAGTGTAGAGAGAGTGTCAGTGTAGAGAGTTTGTTTCGAGTGTCAGTGAGAGAGTGTGTCAGTGTAGAGGAGTGTGTCAGTGTAGAGAGTGTGTCAGTGTAGAGAGTGTGTCAGTGTAGAGAGAGTGTGTGTAGAGAGTGTCAGTGTAGAGAGTGTGTCAGTGTAGAGAGTGTGTCAGTGTAGAGAGTGTGTCAGTGTGTAGAGGTGTGTCAGTGTAGAGAGAGTGTGTGTAGAGAGTGTATTAGAGAGAGTGTGGTAGAGTTAGTGTGTCAGTGTAGAGAGTGTGTTAGTGTAGAGAGAGTGTGTGTAGAGAGAGTGTGTCAGTGTAGAGAGAGTGTCAGTGTAGAGAGTGTGTCATGTTAGAGAGTGTGTCAGTGTAGAGAGAGTGTGTCAGTGTAGAGAGAGTGTTCAGTGTAGAGAGTGTGTCAGTGTAGAGAGTGTCGGTGTAGAGAGTGTGTCAGTGTAGAGAGAGTGTGTCAGTGTAGAGAGTGTGTCAGTGTAGAGAGAGTGTGTGTAGAGAGTGTGTCAGTGTAGAGAGTGTGTCAGTGTAGAGAGAGTTGTGTCAGTGTAGAGAGAGTGTCAGTGTAGAGAGAGTGTGTCAGTGTAGAGAGAGTGTGTCAGTGTAGAGAGAGTGTCAGTGTAGAGAGTGTGTCAGTGTAGAGAGTGTGTCAGTGTAGAGAGTGTGTCAGTGTAGAGAGAGTGTGTCAGTGTAGAGAGTGTGTCAGTGTAGAGAGTGTGTCAGTGTAGAGAGAGTGTGTCAGTGTAGAGAGAGTGTCAGTGTAGAGAGTGTGTCAGTGTAGAGAGTGTGTCAGGTGTAGAGAGAGTGTC
>NW_022265174.1:75770-77911 GCF_002021735.2 Oncorhynchus kisutch | reverse complement strand
GGTACGTAGTGGTTTACAGTATGGAGTGGGTTACAATATGGAGTGGGTTACAATGCAGACACAGGGTGGGTTACAAATGGAGTGGGTTACAGTATGGAGTGGGTTACATATGGAGTGGTTACAGTATGGAGTGGGTTACAATATGGAGTGGGTTACAGTATGGAGTGGGTTACAATATGGAGTGGGTTACAATAGGAGTGGGTTATGGTACGTAGTGGGTTACAATATGGAGTGGGTTACAATATGGAGTGGGTTACAATATGGAGTGGGTTACAATACAGACACAGGGTGGGTTACAATATGGAGTGGGTTACAATATGGAGTGGGTTACAATATGGAGTGGGTTACAATATGGAGTGGGTTACAATATGAAGTGGGTTACAATATGGAGTGGGTTACATATGGAGTGGGTTACAATATGGAGTGGGTTACAATATGGAGTGGGTTACAGTATGGAGTGGGTTACAATATGGAGTGGGTTACAATATGGAGTGGGTTACAATACAGACACAGGGTGGGTTACAGAATGGAGTGGGTTACAATATGGAGTGGGTTACAATATGGAGTGGGTACAGAATGGAGTGGGTTACAATATGGAGTGGGTTACAGTATGGAGTGGGTTACAGTATGGAGTGGGTTACAATATGGAGTGGGTTACAAATGGAGTGGGTTACAATATGGAGTGGGTTACAGTATGGAGTGGGTTACAATATGGAGTGGGTTACAATAAGACACAGGGTGGGTTACAGAATGGAGTGGGTTACAGTATGGAGTGGGTTACAGTATGGAGTGGGTTACAGAATGGAGTGGGTTACAATATGGAGTGGGTTACAGTATGGAGTGGGTTACAGTATGGAGTGGGTTACAATATGGAGTGGGTTACAGTATGGAGTGGGTTACAATATGGAGTGGGTTACAGTATGGAGTGGGTTTACGTTATGGAGTGGTTACAATACAGAGGGTGGGTTACAGAATGGAGTGGGTTACAGTATGGAGTGGGTTACAGTATGGAGTGGGTTCACATATGGAGTGGGTTACAATATGGAGTGGGTTACAATATGAGTGGGTTACATATGGAGTGGGTTACAGACATATGGGTTACAGTATGGAGTGGGTTTACAGTATGGAGTGGGTTATAGTATGGAGTGGGTTATGGTACGTAGTGGGTTACAGTATGGAGTGGGTTACAATATGGAGTGGGTTACAATATGAGCCAGGGTGGTTACAGAATGGAGTGGGTTACAGTATGGAGTGGGTTACAATATGGAGTGGGTTACAATATGGAGTGGGTTACAATATGGAGTGGGTTACATTATGGAGTGGGTTACAATACAGACACAGGGTGGGTTACAAATGGAGTGGGTTACAGTATGGAGTGGGTTACAATATGGAGTGGGTTACAATATGGAGTGGGTTACAGAACATAGTGGGTTACAGTATGGAGTGGGTTTACAGTATGGAGTGGGTTATAGTATGGAGTGGGTTATAGTATGGAGTGGGTTATAGTATGGAGTGGGTTATGCGTAGTGGGTTACAGTATGGAGTGGGTTACATATGGAGTGGGTTACAATTTGGAGTGGGTTTACAGTATGGAGTGGGTTATGGTACGTAGTGGGTTACAGTATGGCGTGGGTTTACAATATGGAGTGGGTTACATACAGACACAGGTGGGTTACAGAATGAGTGGTTACAGTATGGAGTGGGTTACAATATGGAGTGGGTTACAATATGGAGTGGGGTTACATATGGAGTGGGTTACAGACACAGGAGTGGGTTACAGAATGGAGTGGGTTACAGTATGGAGTGGGTTACAATATGGAGTGGGTTACAGAACATAGTGGGTTACAGTATGGAGTGGGTTTACAGTATGGAGTGGGTTACAATATGAGTGGTTTACATATGGAGTTGGTTACAGAACATAGTGGGTTACAATATGGAGTGGGTTACAGAACATAGCGGGTTACGTATGGAGTGGGTTTCGTATGGAGTGGGTTATAGTGTGGAGTGGGTTATGGTACGTCTGGTTACAAGTCTGGAGTGGGTTACCAGATGGAGTGGGTTACAATATGGAGTGGGTTTACAGTATGGAGTGGGTTATAGTACTGGAGTGGGTTATGGTACGTAGTGGGTTACAGTATGGA
>NW_022265174.1:2500-75670 GCF_002021735.2 Oncorhynchus kisutch | reverse complement strand
CATAACCCACTCCAACACTATAACCCACTCCATACTATAACCCACTCATATTCTAAACCCACTCCATACTGTAACACACTATGTTCTGTAACCCACTCCATATTGTAACCCACTCCATATTGTAACCACTCCATACTGGACCCACTCCATTCTGTAACCCACCCTGTGTCTATTGGAACCCACTCCATACTGAAACCCACTCCATATGCTGTAACCCACTCCATATTGTAAACCCACTCCATATTGTAACCCACTCCATATGCTGTAACCCACTCATTCTGTTACGGTAACCCACCCTGTGTCTGTATTGTAACTCACTCCATATTGTAACCCACTCCATACTGGTAACCCACTCCGTACCATAACCCACTCCATACTATAACCCACTCCATACTGTAAACCCACTCCCATATTGTAACCCACTCCATATTGTAACCCACTCCATACTGTAACACAATACTACCTACCATAACAACTCCATACTATAACCCACTCCATATGTAAACCCCACTCCATACGTAACCCACTATGTTATGAACCCACTCCATTATTGTAACCACTCCATAGTGTAACACTTCCATACTGTTAACCCACTCCATATTGTAACCCACTCCATACTGTAACCCACTCCATACTGTAACCCACGCATTCTGTAACCCACCCTGTTGTCTGTATTGTAACCACTCCATAACGTAAACCCACTCCATAATGAACCCATCCATATCTTAACCCCTCCATCTGTAACCACTCCATATTGTAAACCCACTCATACTGTAACCCACTCCATTTGTAACCCACTCCATATGTAAACCCACTCCATTCTGTAACACTCCATATTGTAACCACTCCATATTGAACCCACTCCATATTGTAACCCACTCGTTCTGTAAACCCAACCGTGTCTGTATTGTAATCACTCCATATTGTAAACCCACTCCATACTGTAACCCACTACGTACCATAACCCACTCCATACTATAACCACTCCATACTGTAAACCCACTCCATATGTAACCCACTCAATATTGTAACCACTACATACTGTAACCCATCCGTACTATAACCCACTCCATACTTGTATAAACCCACTCCATACTGTAACCAACCCTGTGTCGGTATTGTAACCCACTCCAGATTGTAACCCACTCCATATTGTAACCCATTGTTCTGTAACCCACTCCATACTTGTAACCCACTCCATATTGTAACCCACCCTGTGTCTGTATTGTAACTCACTCCATATTGTAACCCACTCCAATTGTAACCCACTACGTACCACTAACCCACTCCATATTGTAACCACACTCCAGATTTAACCCTCCACTATTGTAACCCACGCCATATGGTAACCCACTCCATACTTTAACCCACTCCATATTGTAAACCCACTCCATACTTGTAACCCACTCCATATTGTAACCCACCCTGTGTGTACGTACCAAAAAACCCAAAACCATACCCACTCCATCTGGAACCCAGTCCAATTGTAACCCACTCCATGTTCTGTAACCCACTACATACCCATAACCACTCCATAAGGGAACCCACTCCATACTGTAAACCCACTCCCATATTGTAACCCAACTCCATATTGTAACCCACTCCATATTGTAACCCACTCCATATTGTAACCCACTCCATACTGTACCCCACTACGTACAAAACCCACCCACACTATAACCACTCCATACTGTAAACCCACTCCATACTGTAAACCCACTATGTCTGTAAACCCACTCCATATTGTAACCCACTATGTTCTGTAACCCACTCCATATTGTAACCCACTCCATATTGTAACCCACTCCATACTATAACCACTACGTACATAACCCACTCCATACTGTAAACCCACTCCATACTGTAACACACTATGTTCTGTACCCACTCCATATTGTAACCCACTCCATATTGTAACCCACTCATACTGGAACTCACTCATTCTGTAACCCACCCTGTGTCTGTATTGTAACCCACTCCATACTGTAACCCACTCCATATTGTAACCACCTCATATTGTAACCCACTCCATATTGTAACCCACTCCATAATGTAACCCACTCCATTCTGTAACCCACCCTGTGTCTGATTGTAACTCACTCCATATTGTAACCCACTCCATACTGTAACCCACTACGTACCATACCCCACTCCATACTATAACCCACTCCATACTGTAAACCCACTCCATATTGTAACCCACTCCATATTGTAACCACTCCATACTGTAACCCACTACGTACCATAACCACTCCATACTATAACCCACTCCATACTGTAAACCCACTCCATACTGTAACCCACTATGTTCTGTAACCCACTCCATATTGTAACCCACTCCATATTGTAACCCACTCCATACTGTTAACCCACTCCATATTGTAACCCACTCCATACTGTAAACCCACTCCATACTGTAACCCACTGCATTCTGTAACCCACCCTGTGTCTGTATTGTAACCCACTCCATAACGTAAACCCACTCCATACTGTAACCCACTCCATATCTTAACCCACTCCATTCTGTACCCACTCCATATTGTAACCCACTCCATACTGTAACCCACTCCATTTTGTAACCCACTCCATATTGTCCCACTCCATTCTGTAACCCACTCCATATTGTAACCCACTCCATATTGTAACCCACTCCATATTGTACCCACTCCATACTGTAACCCACTCCATTCTGTAACCCACCCTGTGTCTGTATTGTAACTCACTCCATATTGTAACCCACTCCATACTGTAACCCACTACGTACCATAACCCACTCCATACTATAACCCACTCCATACTGTAAACCCACTCCATATTGTAACCCACTCATATTGTAACCACTCCATACTGTAACCCACTCCGTACTATAACCACTCCATACTGGTAAACCACTCCATATTGTAACCCACCCTGTGTCTGTATTGTAACCCACTCCATATTGTAACCCACTCCATATTGTAACCCCACTATGTTCTGTAACCCACTCCATATTGTAACCCACTCCATATTGTAACCACTCCATATTGTAAACCCACTCCATACTAAACCCACTCCATATTGTAACCCACTCCATATTGTAAAACCCACCCTGTGTCTGTATTGTAAACCACTCCATATTGTAACCCACTCCAAATTGTAACCCACTACGTACCATAACCCACTCCATATTGTAACCCACTCCATGTTGGTAACCCACTCCATACTGTAACCACTCCATATTGTAACCCACTCCATACTTAACCACTCCATATTGTAACCCACTCCATACTGTAACCACTCCATATTGTAACCCACCCGTTGTCTGTATTGGAACCACTCCATATGTAACCCAGTCCATATTGTAACCCACTCCATGTTGTAACCCACTACGTACCATAACCCACTCCATAATATAACCACTCCATACTGTAACCCACTCCATATTGTAACCCACTCCATATTGTAACCCACTCCATATTGTAACCCACTCCATACTGTAACCCACTACGTACCATAACCCACTCCCGTCTATAACCCACTCCATACTGTAAACCCACTCCATATTGTAACCCACTCCATATGTAACCCACTCCATACTGTAACCCACTACGTACCATACCCACTCCACACTATAACCCACTCCATACTGTAAACCCACTCCATACTGTAACCCACTATTTCTGTAACCCACTCCATATTGTACCCCCTATTGTTCTGTAACCCACTCCATATTGTAACCCACTCCATATTGTAACCCCCTCCATACTGTAAACCACTACGTACCATAACCCACTCCATACTGTAAACCCACTCCATACTGTAACCCACTATGTTCTGTAACCCACTCCATATTGTAACCCACTCCATATTGTAACCCACTCCATACTGTAACCCACTCCATACTGTAACCCACTCCATACTGTAACCCACCTGTGTCTGTATGTAACCCACTCCATATTATAACCCACTCCATATTGTAACCCACTCCGTACATAACCCACTCCATACTGTAAACCCACTCCATATTGTAACCACCCTATGTCTGTATTGTAACCCACTCCATATTGTAACCCACTCATATTGTAACCCACTCCATACTATAACCCACTCCATATTGTAACCCACTCCATATTGTAACCCACCTTGTCTGTATTGTAACCCACTCCATATTGTAACCCACTCCATATTGTAACCCACTCCATATTGTAACCCACTACGTACCATAACCCACTCCATATTGTAACCCACTCATATTGTAACCCACTCCTACTGTACTGTAACCCACTCCATACTGTAACCCACTCCATACTGTAACCCACTCCATATTGTAACCCACTCCATACTGTAACCCACTCCATACTGTAACCAACCTGTGTCTGTATGGTAACCCACTCCATATTGTAACCCACTCCATATTGTAACCCACTCCATATTGTAACCCACTACGTACCATAACCCACTCTATACTATACCCACTCCATATGTAACCCACTCCATATTGTAACCCACCATATTGTAACCCACTCCATACTGTAACCCACTCCATACTGTAACCCACTACGTACCATAACCCACTCCATACTATAACCCATTCCATACTGTAAACCCACTCCATATTGTAACCCACTCCATACTGTAACCCACTACGTACCATAACCCACTCCACACTATAACCCACTCCATACTGTAAACCCACTCCATACTGTAACCCGCTATGTTCTGTAACCCACTCCATATTGTAACCCACTATGTTCTGTAACCCACTCCATATTGTAACCCACTCCATATTGTAACCCACTCCATACTGTAAACCCACTCCATACTGTAACCCACTATGTTCTGTAACCCACTCCATATTGTAACCCACTCCATACTGTAACCCACTCCATTCTATAACCCAACCTGTGTCTGTATTGTAAAACCCACTCCATATTGTAACCCACTCCATATTGTAACCCACTCCATACTGTAACCCACTCCATTCTGTAACCACCCTGTGTCTGTATGTAAACCACTCCATATTGTAACCCCGCCATACTGTAACCCACTACGTACCATAACCCACTCCATACTGTTAACCCACTCCATATTGTAACCCACTCCATATTGTAACCCACTCCATACTGTAACCCACTACGTACCATAACCCACTACGTACCATAACCCACTCCACACTATAACCCACTCCATACTGTAAACCCACTCCATACTGTAACCCACTATGTTCTGTAACCCACTCCATACTGTAAACCCACTCCATATGTAACCCACTCCATACTGGAACCCACTCCATTCTGTAACCCACCTTGTGTCTGTATTGTAACCCACTCCATACTGTAACCCACTCCATATTGTAACCCACTCCATATTGTAACCCACTCCATATTGTAACCCACTCCATACTGTAACCCACTCCATTCTGTAACCCACCCTGTGTCTGTATTGTAACTCACTCCATATTGTAACCCACTCCATACTGTAAACCCACTACGTACCATAAACCCACTCCATACTATAACCCACTCCATACTGTAAAAACCCACTCCATATTGTAACCCACTCCATATTGTAACCACTCCATACTGTAACCCACTACGTACCATAACCCACTCCATACTATAACCCACTCCATACTGTAAACCCACTCCATACTGTAACCCACTATGTTCTGTAACCCACTCCATATTGTAACCCACTCCATACTGTTAACCCACTCCATATTGTAACCCACTCCATACTGTAACCCACTCCATACTGTAACCACTGCATTGTGTAACCCACTCCATACTGTACCCACTCCATATTGTAACTCACTTCATACTGTAACCCACCCATATTGTAACCCACTCCATATTGTTACCCACTCCATTCCTTATAACCCACTCCATATTGTAACCCACTCCATACTGTAACCCACTCCATTTTGTAACCCACTCCATACTGTACCCACTCCATATTGTAAACCCACTCCATATTGTAACCCACTCCATATTGTAAACCCACTATGTAACCATAACACACTCCATACTATAACCCACTCCATACTTTAAACTCTACTCCATATTGTAACCCACTCCATATTGTAAACCCACTCTATACTGTACCCACTCCATATTGTAAGCCCACTCCATATGTTAGCCCACTCCATATTGTAACCCACTCCATACTGTAACCCACTCCATACCGTAACCACTCCACTCCATATCGTAACCCACTCTATACTGTAACCCACTCCATATTGTTACCCACTCCATATTGTTACCACTCCATATTGTAACCCACTATGTTCTGTAACCCACTCCATACTGTAACCCACTCCATATTGTTACCCACTCCACTATTGTAACCCACTCCACACTGTAACCCACTCCATACCGTAAACCCACTCCATATCGTAACCCACTCTATACTGTAACCCACTCCATATTGTTACCCACTCCATATTGTAAACCCACTCCATATTGTAACCACTATGTACCATAACACACTCCATACTATAACCCACCTCCATACTTTAAAACCTACTCCATATTGTAACCCACTCCATATTGTAACCCACATCTTACTGTAACCCACTCCATATTGTAACCCCTCCATATTGTTACCCACTCCATATTGTAACCCACTCCATACTGTAACCCACTCCATACCGTAAACCCACTCCATATCGTAACCCACTCTATGACTGTAACCCACTCATATTGTTACCCACTCCATATTGTTACCCACTCCATATTGTAACCCACTATGTTCTGTAAACCCACTCCATACTGTAACCCACTCCATATTGTTACCCACTCCATATTGTAACCCACTCCATACTGTAACCCACTACATACCGTAAACCCACTCCATATCGTAAACCCACTCTATACTGTAACCAACCTCCATATTGTTACCCCACTCCATATTGTAACCCACTATGTTCTGTAACCCACTCCATACTGTAACCCACTCCATATTGTAACCCACTCCATACTGTAACCCACCCCATACTGTAACCCACCCCATATTGTAACCCACTCCATATTGTAACCCACTCCATATTGTAACCCACTCCATATTGTAACCAACTCCATTTGTAACCCACTCCATACTGTAACCCAACCTGTGTCTGTATTGTATCCCACTCCGTACTATAAACCCACTCCATACTGTAACCCACTCCCATATTGTAACCCTCTCTATACTGTAACCCACTCCAAATTGTAATCCACTCCATATTGTAACCCACTCCATATTGTAATCCACTCCATACTGTAACCCACTCCATACTGTAACCCACTCCATACTGTAACCCACTCCATACTGTAACCCACTCCATACTGTAACCTACTCCATACTGTAACCCACCCTGTGTCTGTATTGAAACCCACTCCATACTGTAAACCCACTCCATACTGTACCCCCACTCCATACTGTAACCCACTCCATACTGTACCCCACTATGTTCTGTAACCGACTCCATATTGTAACCCACTCCATACTGTAACCCACTCCATACTGTAACCCACTCCATTCTGTTAACCCACACTGTGTCTGTATTGAAACCCACTCCATACTGTAACCCACTCCATACTGTAAACCCACATCCATACTGTAACCCACTCCATATTGTAACCCACTCCATACTGTAACCCACTCCATACTGTAACCCACCCTGTGTCTGTAATGAACCCACTCCATACTGAACCCACTCCATACTGTACCCCACTCCATACTGTAACCCAATCCATATTGTAACCCACTCCATACTGTACCCCACTATGTTCTGTAACCCACTCCATATTGTAACCCACTCCATACTGTAACCCACTCCATACTGTAACCCACACTGTGTCTATATTGAAACCCACTCCATTCTGTAACCCACTCCATACTGTAACCCACTCCATACTGTAACACACTCCATACTGTAACCCACTACATATTGCAATCCACTAGATATTGTAACCCACTCTATATTGTAACCCACTCCATATTGTAACCCACTCTTTTCTGTAACCCACTCCATATTGTAAACCACTCCATATTGTAACCCACTCCATACTGTAACCCACTCCATACTGTAACCCACTCCATTCTGTATCCCACTCCATACTGTAACCCACTCCATATTGTAAACCCACTATGTTCTGTAACCCACTCCATATTGTAACCCACTATGTTCTGTAACCCCACTCCATTCTGTAACCCACTCCATATTGTAACCCACTTCATATTGTAACTCACTCCATACTGTAACCCACTCCATACAGTAACCCACTCCATATTGTAACCCACTCCATATTGTAACCCACTCCATACTGTAACCCACTCCATACTGTAACCCACTCCATATTGTAACCCAATCCATACTATAACCCACTCCATACTGTAACCCACTCCATACTGTAACCCACTCCATACTGTAACCCACTCCATATTGTAACCCACTCCATATTGTAACCCACTCCATTCTGTAACCCACTCCATATTATAATCCACTCCATATTGTAACCCACTCCATATTGTAACCCACTCCATATTGTAACCCACTCCATATTGTAACCCACTCCAAATTGTAACCCACCCCATACTGTAACCCACTCCATATTGTAACCCACTCCATACTATAACCCACTCCATATTGTAACCCACTCCATTCTGTAACCCACTCCATATTGTAACCCACTCCATTCTGTAACCCACTCCATATTGTAACCCACTCCATACTGTAACCCACTCCATATTGTAACCCACTATGTTCTGTAACCCACTCCATATTGTAACCCACTCCATACTGTAACCCACTCCATACTGTAACCCACTCCATATTGTACCCCACTCCATACTGTAACCCACCTCATATTGTAACCCACTCCATACTGTACCCCACTATGTTCTGTAACCCACTCCATATTGTAACCCACTCCATACTGTAACCCACTCCATTCTGTAACCCACTCCATATTGTAATCCACTCCATATTGTAACCCACTCTATATTGTAACCCACTCCATATTGTAACCCACTCTGTTCTGTAACCCACTCCATATTGTAAACCACTCCATTATGGAACCCACTCCATACTGTAAACCAACTCCATTCTGTAACCCACTCCATACTGTAACCCACTCCATATGTAACCCACTATGTTCTGTAACCCACTCCATATTGTAACCCACTATGTTCTGTAACCCACTCCATTCTGTAACCCACTCCATATTGTAACCCAATCCATATTGTAACCCACTCCATATTGTAACCCACTCCATATTGTAACCCACTCCATACTGTAACCCACTCCATACTGTAACCCACTCCATATTGTAACCCACTCCATATTGTAACCCACTCCATACTGTAACCCACTCCATACTGTAACCCACTCCATACTGTAACCCACTCCATATTGTAACCCACTCCATACTGTAACCCACTACGTACCATAACCCACTCCACACTATAACCCACTCCATACTGTAAACCCACTCCATACTGTAACCCGCTATGTCTGTAACCCACTCCATATTGTAACCCACTATGTTCTGTAACCCACTCCATATTGTAACCCACTCCATATTGTAACCCACTCCATACTGTAAACCCACTCCATACTGTAACCCACTATGTTCTGTAACCCACTCCATATTGTAACCCACTCCATACTGTAACCCACTCCATTCTATAACCCAACCTGTGTCTGTATTGTAACCCACTCCATATTGTAACCCACTCCATATTGTAACCCACTCCATACTGTAACCCACTCCATTCTGTAACCCACCCTGTGTCTGTATTGTAACTCACTCCATATTGTAACCCACGCCATACTGTAACCCACTACGTACCATAACCCACTCCATACTGTAAACCCACTCCATATTGTAACCCACTCCATATTGTAACCCACTCCATACTGTAACCCACTACGTACCATAACCCACTACGTACCATAACCCACTCCACACTATAACCCACTCCATACTGTAACCCACTCCATACTGTAACCCACTATGTTCTGTAACCCACTCCATACTGTAACCCACTCCATATTGTAACCCACTCCATATTGTAACCCACTCCATACTGTAACCCACTCCATACTGTAACCCACTCCATACTGTAACCCACTCCATATTGTAACCCACTCCATACTGTAACCCACTACGTACCATAACCCACTCCACACTATAACCCACTCCATACTGTAAACCCACTCCATACTGTAACCCGCTATGTTCTGTAACCCACTCCATATTGTAACCCACTATGTTCTGTAACCCACTCCATATTGTAACCCACTCCATATTGTAACCCACTCCATACTGTAAACCCACTCCATACTGTAACCCACTATGTTCTGTAACCCACTCCATATTGTAACCCACTCCATACTGTAACCCACTCCATTCTATAACCCAACCTGTGTCTGTATTGTAACCCACTCCATATTGTAACCCACTCCATATTGTAACCCACTCCATACTGTAACCCACTCCATTCTGTAACCCACCCTGTGTCTGTATTGTAACTCACTCCATATTGTAACCCACGCCATACTGTAACCCACTACGTACCATAACCCACTCCATACTGTAAACCCACTCCATATTGTAACCCACTCCATATTGTAACCCACTCCATACTGTAAACCCACTACGTACCATAACCCACTACGTACCATAACCCACTCCACACTATAACCCACTCCATACTGTAAACCCACTCCATACTGTAACCCACTATGTTCTGTAACCCACTCCATATTGTAACCCACTCCATATTGTAACCCACTCCATACTGGAACCCACTCCATTCTGTAACCCACCTTGTGTCTGTATTGTAACCCACTCCATACTGTAACCCACTCCATATTGTAACCCACTCCATATTGTAACCCACTCCATATTGTAACCCACTCCATACTGTAACCCACTCCATTCTGTAACCCACCCTGTGTCTGTATTGTAACTCACTCCATATTGTAACCCACTCCATACTGTAACCCACTACGTACCATAACCCACTCCATACTATAACCCACTCCATACTGTAAACCCACTCCATATTGTAACCCACTCCATATTGTAACCACTCCATACTGTAACCCACTACGTACCATAACCCACTCCATACTATAACCCACTCCATACTGTAAACCCACTCCATACTGTAACCCACTATGTTCTGTAACCCACTCCATATTGTAACCCACTCCATACTGTTAACCCACTCCATATTGTAACCCACTCCATACTGTAACCCACTCCATACTGTAACCCACTGCATTGTGTAACCCACTCCATACTGTAACCCACTCCATATTGTAACTCACTTCATACTGTAACCCACTCCATATTGTAACCCACTCCATATTGTTACCCACTCCATTCTATAACCCACTCCATATTGTAACCCACTCCATACTGTAACCCACTCCATTTTGTAACCCACTCCATACTGTAACCCACTCCATATTGTAACCCACTCCATATTGTAACCCACTCCATATTGTAACCCACTATGTACCATAACACACTCCATACTATAACCCACTCCATACTTTAAACCTACTCCATATTGTAACCCACTCCATATTGTAACCCACTCTATACTGTAACCCACTCCATATTGTAACCCACTCCATATTGTTACCCACTCCATATTGTAACCCACTCCATACTGTAACCCACTCCATACCGTAAACCCACTCCATATCGTAACCCACTCTATACTGTAACCCACTCCATACTGTAACCCACTATGTTCTGTAACCCACTCCATATTGTAACCCACTCCATATTGTAACCCACTCCATACTGGAACCCACTCCATTCTGTAACCCACCTTGTGTCTGTATTGTAACCCACTCCATACTGTAACCCACTCCATATTGTAACCCACTCCATATTGTAACCCACTCCATATTGTAACCCACTCCATACTGTAACCCACTCCATTCTGTAACCCACCCTGTGTCTGTATTGTAACTCACTCCATATTGTAACCCACTCCATACTGTAACCCACTACGTACCATAACCCACTCCATACTATAACCCACTCCATACTGTAAACCCACTCCATATTGTAACCCACTCCATATTGTAACCACTCCATACTGTAACCCACTACGTACCATAACCCACTCCATACTATAACCCACTCCATACTGTAAACCCACTCCATACTGTAACCCACTATGTTCTGTAACCCACTCCATATTGTAACCCACTCCATACTGTTAACCCACTCCATATTGTAACCCACTCCATACTGTAACCCACTCCATACTGTAACCCACTGCATTGTGTAACCCACTCCATACTGTAACCCACTCCATATTGTAACTCACTTCATACTGTAACCCACTCCATATTGTAACCCACTCCATATTGTTACCCACTCCATTCTATAACCCACTCCATATTGTAACCCACTCCATACTGTAACCCACTCCATTTTGTAACCCACTCCATACTGTAACCCACTCCATATTGTAACCCACTCCATATTGTAACCCACTCCATATTGTAACCCACTATGTACCATAACACACTCCATACTATAACCCACTCCATACTTTAAACCTACTCCATATTGTAACCCACTCCATATTGTAACCCACTCTATACTGTAACCCACTCCATATTGTAACCCACTCCATATTGTTACCCACTCCATATTGTAACCCACTCCATACTGTAACCCACTCCATACCGTAAACCCACTCCATATCGTAACCCACTCTATACTGTAACCCACTCCATATTGTTACCCACTCCATATTGTTACCCACTCCATATTGTAACCCACTATGTTCTGTAACCCACTCCATACTGTAACCCACTCCATATTGTTACCCACTCCATATTGTAACCCACTCCACACTGTAACCCACTCCATACCGTAAACCCACTCCATATCGTAACCCACTCTATACTGTAACCCACTCCATATTGTTACCCACTCCATATTGTAACCCACTCCATATTGTAACCCACTATGTACCATAACACACTCCATACTATAACCCACTCCATACTTTAAACCTACTCCATATTGTAACCCACTCCATATTGTAACCCACTCTATACTGTAACCCACTCCATATTGTAACCCACTCCATATTGTTACCCACTCCATATTGTAACCCACTCCATACTGTAACCCACTCCATACCGTAAACCCACTCCATATCGTAACCCACTCTATACTGTAACCCACTCCATATTGTTACCCACTCCATATTGTTACCCACTCCATATTGTAACCCACTATGTTCTGTAACCCACTCCATACTGTAACCCACTCCATATTGTTACCCACTCCATATTGTAACCCACTCCATACTGTAACCCACTACATACCGTAAACCCACTCCATATCGTAACCCACTCTATACTGTAACCCACTCCATATTGTTACCCACTCCATATTGTAACCCACTATGTTCTGTAACCCACTCCATACTGTAACCCACTCCATATTGTAACCCACTCCATACTGTAACCCACCCCATACTGTAACCCACCCCATATTGTAACCCACTCCATATTGTAACCCACTCCATATTGTAACCCACTCCATATTGTAACCAACTCCATTTTGTAACCCACTCCATACTGTAACCCAACCTGTGTCTGTATTGTATCCCACTCCGTACTATAACCCACTCCATACTGTAACCCACTCCATATTGTAACCCTCTCTATACTGTAACCCACTCCAAATTGTAATCCACTCCATATTGTAACCCACTCCATATTGTAATCCACTCCATACTGTAACCCACTCCATACTGTAACCCACTCCATACTGTAACCCACTCCATACTGTAACCTACTCCATACTGTAACCCACCCTGTGTCTGTATTGAAACCCACTCCATACTGTAACCCACTCCATACTGTACCCCACTCCATACTGTAACCCACTCCATACTGTACCCCACTATGTTCTGTAACCGACTCCATATTGTAACCCACTCCATACTGTAACCCACTCCATACTGTAACCCACTCCATTCTGTAACCCACACTGTGTCTGTATTGAAACCCACTCCATACTGTAACCCACTCCATACTGTAACCCACTCCATACTGTAACCCACTCCATATTGTAACCCACTCCATACTGTAACCCACTCCATACTGTAACCCACCCTGTGTCTGTAATGAAACCCACTCCATACTGTAACCCACTCCATACTGTACCCCACTCCATACTGTAACCCAATCCATATTGTAACCCACTCCATACTGTACCCCACTATGTTCTGTAACCCACTCCATATTGTAACCCACTCCATACTGTAACCCACTCCATACTGTAACCCACACTGTGTCTATATTGAAACCCACTCCATTCTGTAACCCACTCCATACTGTAACCCACTCCATACTGTAACACACTCCATACTGTAACCCACTACATATTGCAATCCACTAGATATTGTAACCCACTCTATATTGTAACCCACTCCATATTGTAACCCACTCTGTTCTGTAACCCACTCCATATTGTAAACCACTCCATATTGTAACCCACTCCATACTGTAACCCACTCCATACTGTAACCCACTCCATTCTGTATCCCACTCCATACTGTAACCCACTCCATATTGTAACCCACTATGTTCTGTAACCCACTCCATATTGTAACCCACTATGTTCTGTAACCCACTCCATTCTGTAACCCACTCCATATTGTAACCCACTTCATATTGTAACTCACTCCATACTGTAACCCACTCCATACAGTAACCCACTCCATATTGTAACCCACTCCATATTGTAACCCACTCCATACTGTAACCCACTCCATACTGTAACCCACTCCATATTGTAACCCAATCCATACTATAACCCACTCCATACTGTAACCCACTCCATACTGTAACCCACTCCATACTGTAACCCACTCCATATTGTAACCCACTCCATATTGTAACCCACTCCATTCTGTAACCCACTCCATATTATAATCCACTCCATATTGTAACCCACTCCATATTGTAACCCACTCCATATTGTAACCCACTCCATATTGTAACCCACTCCAAATTGTAACCCACCCCATACTGTAACCCACTCCATATTGTAACCCACTCCATACTATAACCCACTCCATATTGTAACCCACTCCATTCTGTAACCCACTCCATATTGTAACCCACTCCATTCTGTAACCCACTCCATATTGTAACCCACTCCATACTGTAACCCACTCCATATTGTAACCCACTATGTTCTGTAACCCACTCCATATTGTAACCCACTCCATACTGTAACCCACTCCATACTGTAACCCACTCCATATTGTACCCCACTCCATACTGTAACCCACTCCATATTGTAACCCACTCCATACTGTACCCCACTATGTTCTGTAACCCACTCCATATTGTAACCCACTCCATACTGTAACCCACTCCATTCTGTAACCCACTCCATATTGTAATCCACTCCATATTGTAACCCACTCTATATTGTAACCCACTCCATATTGTAACCCACTCTGTTCTGTAACCCACTCCATATTGTAAACCACTCCATTATGGAACCCACTCCATACTGTAAACCAACTCCATTCTGTAACCCACTCCATACTGTAACCCACTCCATATTGTAACCCACTATGTTCTGTAACCCACTCCATATTGTAACCCACTATGTTCTGTAACCCACTCCATTCTGTAACCCACTCCATATTGTAACCCAATCCATATTGTAACCCACTCCATATTGTAACCCACTCCATATTGTAACCCACTCCATACTGTAACCCACTCCATACTGTAACCCACTCCATATTGTAACCCACTCCATATTGTAACCCACTCCATACTGTAACCCACTCCATACTGTAACCCACTCCATACTGTAACCCACTCCATATTGTAACCCAATCCATACTGTAACCCACTCCATACTGTAACCCACTCCATACTGTAACCCACTCCATATTGAAACCCACTCCATATTGTAACCCACTACATTCTGTAACCCACTCCATACTGTAACCCACTCCATTCTGTAACCCACTCCATACTGTAACCCACTCCATTCTGTAACCCACTCCATACTGTAATCCACTCCATACTGTAACCCACTCCATTTTGTAACCCACTCCATATTGTAACCCACTATGTTCTGTAACCCACTCCATTCTGTAACCCACTCCATTCTGTAACCCACTCCATACTGTAATCCACTCCATTCTGTTACCCACTCCATATTGTAACCCACTCCATACTGTAACCCACTCCATTCTGTAACCCACTCCATATTGTAACCCACAATGTTCTGTAACCCACCCCATATTGTAACCCACTCCATACTGTAACCCACTCCATACTGTAACCCACTCCATACTGTAACCCACTCCATTCCGTAACCCACTCCATATTGTAACCCACAATGTTCTGTAACCCACCCCATATTGTAACCCACTCCATACTGTAACCCACTCCATTCTGTAACCCACTCCATATTGTAACCCACTATGTTCTGTAACCCACTCCATTCTGTTACCCACTCCATATTGTAACCCACTATGTTCTGTAACCCACTTCATACTGTAACCCACTTCATACTGTAACCCACTCCATATTGTAACCCACTATGTTCTGTAACCCATCCATATTGTAATCCACTCCATATTGTAACCCACTCTATATTGTAACCCACTCCATATTGTAACCCACTCTGTTCTGTAACCCACTCCATATTGTAAACCACTCCATTATGGAACCCACTCCATACTGTAAACCAACTCCATTCTGTAACCCACTCCATACTGTAACCCACTCCATATTGTAACCCACTATGTTCTGTAACCCACTCCATATTGTAACCCACTATGTTCTGTAACCCACTCCATTCTGTAACCCACTCCATATTGTAACCCAATCCATATTGTAACCCACTCCATATTGTAACCCACTCCATATTGTAACCCACTCCATACTGTAACCCACTCCATACTGTAACCCACTCCATATTGTAACCCACTCCATATTGTAACCCACTCCATACTGTAACCCACTCCATACTGTAACCCACTCCATACTGTAACCCACTCCATACTGTAACCCACTCCATAC
The DNA here is from genome assembly GCF_002021735.2 of Oncorhynchus kisutch. Classification (NCBI taxonomy): domain Eukaryota; kingdom Metazoa; phylum Chordata; class Actinopteri; order Salmoniformes; family Salmonidae; genus Oncorhynchus; species Oncorhynchus kisutch. The sequence continues at coordinate 58,599 of NW_022265174.1, read as the reverse complement.
TGTAACCCACTCCATATTGTAACCCAATCCATACTGTAACCCACTCCATACTGTAACCCACTCCATATTGTAACCCACTCCATATTGTAACCCACTCCATACTGTAACCCACTCCATACTGTAACCCACTCCATACTGTAACCCACTCCATACTGTAACCCACTCCATACTGTAACCCACTCCATATTGTAACCCACTATGTTCTGTAACCCACTCCATATTGTAACCCACTATGTTCTGTAACCCACTCCATTCTGTAACCCACTCCATATTGTAACCCAATCCATATTGTAACCCACTCCATATTGTAACCCACTCCATATTGTAACCCACTCCATACTGTAACCCACTCCATACTGTAACCCACTCCATATTGTAACCCACTCCATATTGTAACCCACTCCATACTGTAACCCACTCCATACTGTAACCCACTCCATACTGTAACCCACTCCATACTGTAACCCACTCCATACTGTAACCCACTCCATATTGTAACCCAATCCATACTGTAACCCACTCCATACTGTAACCCACTCCATACTGTAACCCACTCCATACTGTAACCCACTCCATATTGAAACCCACTCCATACTGTAACCCACTCCATTCTGTAACCCACTCCATACTGTAACCCACTCCATTCTGTAACCCACTCCATACTGTAATCCACTCCATACTGTAACCCACTCCATTCTGTAACCCACTCCATATTGTAACCCACTATGTTCTGTAACCCACTCCATTCTGTAACCCACTCCATTCTGTAACCCACTCCATACTGTAATCCACTCCATTCTGTAACCCACTCCATATTGTAACCCACTCCATACTGTAACCCACTCCATTCTGTAACCCACTCCATATTGTAACCCACAATGTTCTGTAACCCACCCCATATTGTAACCCACTCCATACTGTAACCCACTCCATACTGTAACCCACTCCATACTGTAACCCACTCCATTCCGTAACCCACTCCATTCCGTAACCCACAATGTTCTGTAACCCACCCCATATTGTAACCCACTCCATACTGTAACCCACTCCATTCTGTAACCCACTCCATATTGTAACCCACTATGTTCTGTAACCCACTCCATTCTGTTACCCACTCCATATTGTAACCCACTATGTTCTGTAACCCACTTCATACTGTAACCCACTTCATACTGTAACCCACTCCATATTGTAACCCACTATGTTCTGTAACCCATCCATACTGTAACCCACTCCATTCTGTAACCCACTCCATATTGTAACCCACTATGTTCTGTAACCCACTCCATACTGTAACCAATCCATTCTGTAACCCACTCCATATTGTAACCCACGATGTTCTGTAACCCATTCCATTCTGTAACCCACTCCATATTGTAACCCACTCTGTTCTGTAACCCACTCCATATTGTAACCCACTCCATATTGTAACCCACTCCATATTGTAATCCACTCCATACTGTAACCCACTCCATTCTGTAACCCACTCCATTCTGTAAGCCACTCCATATTGTAACCCACTATGTTCTGTAACCCACTCCATATTGTAACCCACTCCATATTGTAACCCACTCCGTTCTGTAACCCACTCCATATTGTAACCCACTCCATATTGTAACCCACTCCATATTGTAACCCACTCCATACTGTAACCCACTCCATATTGTAACCCACTCCATATTGTAACCCACTCCATACTGTAACCCACTCCATTCTGTAACCCACTCCATACTGTAACCCACTCCATATTGTAACCCAATCCATACTATAACCCACTCCATATTGTAACCCACTCCATACTGTAACCCACTCCATATTGTAACCCACTCCATATTGTAACCCACTCCATACTGTAACCCACTCCATTCTGTAACCCACTCCATACTGTAACCCACTCCATATTGTAACCCAATCCATACTATAACCCACTCCATAATGTAACCCACTCCATACTGTAACCCACTCCATACTGTAACCCACTCCATATTGTAACCCACTCCATACTGTAACCCACTCCAATCTGTAACCCACTCCATACTGTAACCAACTGCATACTGTAACCCACTCCATATTGTAACCCACTCCATACTGTAACCCACTCCATTCTGTAACCCACCCTGTGTCTGTATTGAAACCCACTCCATACTGTAACCCACTCCATACTGTACCCCCACTCCATACTGTAACCCACTCCATACTGTACCCCACTATGTTCTGTAACCCACTCCATATTGTAACCCACTCCATACTGTACCCCACTATGTTCTGTAACCCACTCCATATTGTAACCCACTCCATACTGTAACCCACTCCATTCTGTAACCCACTCCATATTGTAACCCAATCCATATTGTAACCCACTCCATATTGTAACCCACTCCATATTGTAACCCACTCCATACTGTAACCCACTCCATACTGTAACCCACTCCATATTGTAACCCACTCCATATTGTAACCCACTCCATACTGTAACCCACTCCATACTGTAACCCACTCCATACTGTAACCCACTCCATACTGTAACCCACTCCATACTGTAACCCACTCCATATTGTAACCCAATCCATACTGTAACCCACTCCATACTGTAACCCACTCCATACTGTAACCCACTCCATACTGTAACCCACTCCATATTGAAACCCACTCCATACTGTAACCCACTCCATTCTGTAACCCACTCCATACTGTAACCCACTCCATTCTGTAACCCACTCCATACTGTAATCCACTCCATACTGTAACCCACTCCATTCTGTAACCCACTCCATATTGTAACCCACTATGTTCTGTAACCCACTCCATTCTGTAACCCACTCCATTCTGTAACCCACTCCATACTGTAATCCACTCCATTCTGTAACCCACTCCATATTGTAACCCACTCCATACTGTAACCCACTCCATTCTGTAACCCACTCCATATTGTAACCCACAATGTTCTGTAACCCACCCCATATTGTAACCCACTCCATACTGTAACCCACTCCATACTGTAACCCACTCCATACTGTAACCCACTCCATTCCGTAACCCACTCCATTCCGTAACCCACAATGTTCTGTAACCCACCCCATATTGTAACCCACTCCATACTGTAACCCACTCCATTCTGTAACCCACTCCATATTGTAACCCACTATGTTCTGTAACCCACTCCATTCTGTTACCCACTCCATATTGTAACCCACTATGTTCTGTAACCCACTTCATACTGTAACCCACTTCATACTGTAACCCACTCCATATTGTAACCCACTATGTTCTGTAACCCATCCATACTGTAACCCACTCCATTCTGTAACCCACTCCATATTGTAACCCACTATGTTCTGTAACCCACTCCATACTGTAACCAATCCATTCTGTAACCCACTCCATATTGTAACCCACGATGTTCTGTAACCCATTCCATTCTGTAACCCACTCCATATTGTAACCCACTCTGTTCTGTAACCCACTCCATATTGTAACCCACTCCATATTGTAACCCACTCCATATTGTAATCCACTCCATACTGTAACCCACTCCATTCTGTAACCCACTCCATTCTGTAAGCCACTCCATATTGTAACCCACTATGTTCTGTAACCCACTCCATATTGTAACCCACTCCATATTGTAACCCACTCCGTTCTGTAACCCACTCCATATTGTAACCCACTCCATATTGTAACCCACTCCATATTGTAACCCACTCCATACTGTAACCCACTCCATATTGTAACCCACTCCATATTGTAACCCACTCCATACTGTAACCCACTCCATTCTGTAACCCACTCCATACTGTAACCCACTCCATATTGTAACCCAATCCATACTATAACCCACTCCATATTGTAACCCACTCCATACTGTAACCCACTCCATATTGTAACCCACTCCATATTGTAACCCACTCCATACTGTAACCCACTCCATTCTGTAACCCACTCCATACTGTAACCCACTCCATATTGTAACCCAATCCATACTATAACCCACTCCATAATGTAACCCACTCCATACTGTAACCCACTCCATACTGTAACCCACTCCATATTGTAACCCACTCCATACTGTAACCCACTCCAATCTGTAACCCACTCCATACTGTAACCAACTGCATACTGTAACCCACTCCATATTGTAACCCACTCCATACTGTAACCCACTCCATTCTGTAACCCACCCTGTGTCTGTATTGAAACCCACTCCATACTGTAACCCACTCCATACTGTACCCCCACTCCATACTGTAACCCACTCCATACTGTACCCCACTATGTTCTGTAACCCACTCCATATTGTAACCCACTCCATACTGTACCCCACTATGTTCTGTAACCCACTCCATATTGTAACCCACTCCATACTGTAGCCCACTCCATTCTGTAACCCACACTGTGTCTGTATTGAAAACCACTCCATTCTGTAACCCACTCCATACTGTAACCCACTCCATTCTGTAACCCACTCCATATTGTAACCCACTATGTTCTGTAACCCACTCCATTCTGTTACCCACTCCATATTGTAACCCACTATGTTCTGTAACCCACTTCATACTGTAACCCACTTCATACTGTAACCCACTCCATATTGTAACCCACTATGTTCTGTAACCCATCCATACTGTAACCCACTCCATTCTGTAACCCACTCCATATTGTAACCCACTATGTTCTGTAACCCACTCCATACTGTAACCAATCCATTCTGTAACCCACTCCATATTGTAACCCACGATGTTCTGTAACCCATTCCATTCTGTAACCCACTCCATATTGTAACCCACTCCATATTGTAACCCACTCTGTTCTGTAACCCACTCCATATTGTAACCCACTCCATATTGTAATCCACTCCATACTGTAACCCACTCCATTCTGTAACCCACTCCATTCTGTAAGCCACTCCATATTGTAACCCACTATGTTCTGTAACCCACTCCATATTGTAACCCACTCCATATTGTAACCCACTCCGTTCTGTAACCCACTCCATATTGTAACCCACTCCATATTGTAACCCACTCCATATTGTAACCCACTCCATACTGTAACCCACTCCATATTGTAACCCACTCCATATTGTAACCCACTCCATACTGTAACCCACTCCATTCTGTAACCCACTCCATACTGTAACCCACTCCATATTGTAACCCAATCCATACTATAACCCACTCCATAATGTAACCCACTCCATACTGTAACCCACTCCATACTGTAACCCACTCCATACTGTAACCCACTCCAATCTGTAACCCACTCCATACTGTAACCAACTGCATACTGTAACCCACTCCATATTGTAACCCACTCCATACTGTAACCCACTCCATTCTGTAACCCACCCTGTGTCTGTATTGAAACCCACTCCATACTGTAACCCACTCCATACTGTACCCCACTCCATACTGTAACCCACTCCATATTGTAACCCACTCCATACTGTACCCCACTATGTTCTGTAACCCACTCCATATTGTAACCCACTCCATACTGTAGCCCACTCCATTCTGTAACCCACACTGTGTCTGTATTGAAAACCACTCCATTCTGTAACCCACTCCATACTGTAACCCACTCCATACTGTAACCCACTCCATATTGTAATCCACTCCATATTGTAACCCACTCCATATTGTAACCCACTCCATATTGTAACCCACTCCATACTGTAACCCACTCCATACTGTAACCCACTCCATTCTGTAACCCACTCCATACTGTAACCCACTCCATACTGTAACCCACTATGTTCTGTAACCCACTCCATATTGTAACCCACTATGTTCTGTAACCCACTCCATTCTGTAACCCACTCCATATTGTAACCCACTCCATATTGTAACCCACTCCATATTGTAACCCACTCCATATTGTAACCCACTCCATACTGTAACCCACTCCATACTGTAACCCACTCCATACTGTAACCCACTCCATATTGAAACCCACTCCATATTGTAACCCACTCCATTCTGTAACCCACTCCATACTGTAACCCACTCCATTCTGTAACCCACTCCATACTGTAACCCACTCCATTCTGTAACCCACTCCATACTGTAATCCACTCCATACTGTAACCCACTCCATTCTGTAACCCACTCCATATTGTAACCCACTATGTTCTGTAACCCACTCCATTCTGTAACCCACTCCATTCTGTAACCCACTCCATACTGTAATCCACTCCATTCTGTAACCCACTCCATATTGTAACCCACTCCATACTGTAACCCACTCCATTCTGTAACCCACTCCATATTGTAACCCACAATGTTCTGTAACCCACCCCATATTGTAACCCACTCCATACTGTAACCCACTCCATACTGTAACCCACTCCATACTGTAACCCACTCCATTCCGTAACCCACTCCATATTGTAACCCACAATGTTCTGTAACCCACCCCATATTGTAACCCACTCCATACTGTAACCCACTCCATTCTGTAACCCACTCCATATTGTAACCCACTATGTTCTGTAACCCACTCCATTCTGTTACCCACTCCATATTGTAACCCACTATGTTCTGTAACCCACTTCATACTGTAACCCACTTCATACTGTAACCCACTCCATATTGTAACCCACTATGTTCTGTAACCCATCCATACTGTAACCCACTCCATTCTGTAACCCACTCCATATTGTAACCAACTATGTTCTGTAACCCACTCCATACTGTAACCAATCCATTCTGTAACCCACTCCATATTGTAACCCACGATGTTCTGTAACCCACTCCATTCTGTAACCCACTCCATATTGTAACCCACTCCATATTGTAACCCACTCTGTTCTGTAACCCACTCCATATTGTAACCCACTCCATATTGTAATCCACTCCATACTGTAACCCACTCCATTCTGTAACCCACTCCATTCTGTAAGCCACTCCATATTGTAACCCACTATGTTCTGTAACCCACTCCATATTGTAACCCACTCCATATTGTAACCCACTCCGTTCTGTAACCCACTCCATATTGTAACCCACTCCATATTGTAACCCACTCCATATTGTAACCCACTCCATACTGTAACCCACTCCATATTGTAACCCACTCCATACTGTAACCCACTCCATACTGTAACCCACTCCATTCTGTAACCCACTCCATACTGTAACCCACTCCATATTGTAACCCAATCCATACTATAACCCACTCCATAATGTAACCCACTCCATACTGTAACCCACTCCATACTGTAACCCACTCCATATTGTAACCCACTCCATACTGTAACCCACTCCAATCTGTAACCCACTCCATACTGTAACCAACTGCATACTGTAACCCACTCCATATTGTAACCCACTCCATATTGTAACCCACTCCATACTGTAACCCACTCCATTCTGTAACCCACCCTGTGTCTGTATTGAAACCCACTCCATACTGTAACCCACTCCATACAGTACCCCACTCCATACTGTAACCCACTCCATATTGTAACCCACTCCATACTGTACCCCACTATGTTCTGTAACCCACTCCATATTGTAACCCACTCCATACTGTAGCCCACTCCATTCTGTAACCCACACTGTGTCTGTATTGAAAACCACTCCATTCTGTAACCCACTCCATACTGTAACCCACTCCATACTGTAACACACTCCATACTGTAACCCACTCCATATTGTAATCCACTCCATATTGTAACCCACTCTATATTGTAACCCACTCCATATTGTAACCCACTCCATACTGTAACCCACTCCATACTGTAACCCACTCCATTCTGTAACCCACTCCATACTGTAACCCACTCCATACTGTAACCCACTATGTTCTGTAACCCACTCCATATTGTAACCCACTATGTTCTGTAACCCACTCCATTCTGTAACCCACTCCATATTGTAACCCACTCCATATTGTAACCCACTCCATATTGTAACCCACTCCATATTGTATCCCACTCCATACTGTAACCCACTCCATACTGTAACCCACTCCATATTGTAACCCACTCCATATTGTAACCCACTCCATACTGTAACCCACTCCATATTGTAACCCACTCCATATTGTAACCCACTCCATACTGTAACCCACTCCATTCTGTAACGCACTCCATACTGTAACCCACTCCATATTGTAACCCACTCCATACTGTAACCCACTCCATACTGTAACCCACTCCATACTGTAACCCACTCCATACTGTAACCCACTCCATATTGTAACCCACTCCATATTGTAACCCACTCCATACTGTAACCCACTCCATTCTGTAACCCACTCCATATTGTAACCCACTCCATACTGTAACCCACTCCAATCTGTAACCCACTCCGTATTGTAACCCACTATGTTCTGTAACCCACTCCATTCTGTAACCCACTCCATTCTGTAACCCACTCCATTCTGTAACCCACTCCATACTGTAACCCACTCCATTCTGTAACCCACTCCATACTGTAATCCACTCCATATTGTAACCCACTGTGTTCTGTAACCCACTCCATATTGTAACCCACTCCATACTGTAACCCACTCCATACTGTAACCCACTCCATATTGTAACCCACTCCATACTGTAACCCACTCCATACTGTAACCCACTCCATACTGTAACCCACTCCATACTGTAACCCACTCCATACTGTAAACCCAATCCATATTGTAACCCACTCTATATTGTAACCCACTCCATATTGTAACCCACTCCATTCTGTAACCCACTCCATATTGTAACCCACTCCATACTGTAACCCACTCCATTCTGAAACCCACTCCATTCTGTAACCCACTCCATTCTGTAACCCACTCCATACTGTAACCCACTCCATTCTATAACCCACTCCATATTGTAACCCACAATGTTCTGTAACCCACCCCATATTGTAACCCACTCCATATTGTAACCCACTCCATACTGTAACCCACTCCATTCTGTAACCCACTCCATATTGTAACCCACAATGTTCTGTAACCCACTCCATTCTGTAACCCACTCCATATTGTAACCCACTATGTTCTGTAACCCACTCCATACTGTAACCCACTCCATTCTGTAACCCACTCCATATTGTAACCCACTATGTTCTGTAACCCACTCCATATTGTAACCCACTCCATACTGTAACCCACTCCATACTGTAACCCACTCCATATTGTACCCCACTCCATACTGTAACCCACTCCATATTGTAACCCACTCCATACTGTACCCCACTATGTTCTGTAACCCACTCCATATTGTAACCCACTCCATACTGTAACCCACTCCATATTGTAATCCACTCCATATTGTAACCCACTCCATATTGTAACCCACTCCATATTGTAACCCACTCTGTTCTGTAACCCACTCCATATTGTAAACCACTCCATTATGGAACCCACTCCATACTGTAAACCAACTCCATTCTGTAACCCACTCCATACTGTAACCCACTCCATATTGTAACCCACTATGTTCTGTAACCCACTCCATATTGTAACCCACTATGTTCTGTAACCCACTCCATTCTGTAACCCACTCCATATTGTAACCCACTCCATATTGTAACCCACTCCATACTATAACCCACTCCATACTGTAACCCACTCCATACTGTAACCCACTCCATACTGTAACCCACTCCATATTGAAACCCACTCCATATTGTAACCCACTCCATTCTGTAACCCACTCCATACTGTAACCCACTCCATTCTGTAACCCACTCCATACTGTAACCCACTCCATTCTGTAACCCACTCCATACTGTAACCCACTCCATACTGTAATCCACTCCATACTGTAACCCACTCCATTCTGTAACCCACTCCATATTGTAACCCACTATGTTCTGTAACCCACTCCATTCTGTAACCCACTCCATACTGTAATCCACTCCAAATTGTAACCCACTCCATTCTGTAACCCACTCCATATTGTAACCCACTCCATACTGTAACCCACTCCATTCTGTAACCCACTCCATATTGTAACCCACAATGTTCTGTAACCCACCCCATATTGTAACCCACTCCATACTGTAACCCACTCCATACTGTAACCCACTCCATACTGTAACCCACTCCATTCCGTAACCCACTCCATATTGTAACCCACAATGTTCTGTAACCCACCCCATATTGTAACCCACTCCATATTGTAACCCACTCCATACTGTAACCCACTCCATTGTGTAACCCACTCCATATTGTAACCCACTATGTTCTGTAACCCACTCCATTCTGTAACCCACTCCATATTGTAACCCACTATGTTCTGTAACCCACTTCATACTGTAACCCACTCCATTCTGTAACCCACTCCATATTGTAACCCACTATGTTCTGTAACCCATCCATACTGTAACCCACTCCATTCTGTAACCCACTCCATATTGTAACCCACTATGTTCTGTAACCCACTCCATACTGTAACCAATCCATTCTGTAACCCACTCCATATTGTAACCCACTCCATATTGTAACCCACTCCATACTGTAACCCACTCCATTCTGTAACCCACTCCATACTGTAACCCACTCCATTCTGTAACCCACTATGTTCTGTAACCCACTATGTTCTGTAACCCACTCCATACTGTAACCAATCCATTCTGTAACCCACTCCATATTGTAACCCACGATGTTCTGTAACCCACTCCATACTGTAACCCACTCCATTCTGTAACCCACTCCATACTGTAACCCACTCCATACTGTAACCCACTCCATACTGTAACCTACTCCATTCTGTAACCCACTCCATACTGTAACACACTCCATATTGTAACCGACTCCATATTGTAACCCACTCCATACTGTAACCCACTCCATACTGTAACCCACTCCATATTGTAACTCACTCCATACTGTAAACCCACTCCATACTGTAAACCCACTCCATATTGTAACCCACTCCATATTGTAACCCACTCCATACTGTACCCCACTATGTTCTGTAACCCACTCCATATTGTAACCCACTCCATACTGTAGCCCACTCCATTCTGTAACCCACACTGTGTCTGTATTGAAAACCACTCCATTCTGTAACCCACTCCATACTGTAACCCACTCCATACTGTAACCCACTCCATACTGTAACCCACTCCATACTGTAACCCACTCCATATTGTAATCCACTCCATATTGTAACCCACTCTATATTGTAACCCACTCCATATTGTAACCCACTCCATACTGTAACCCACTCCATACTGTAACCCACTCCATTCTGTAACCCACTCCATACTGTAACCCACTCCATATTGTAACCCACTATGTTCTGTAACCCACTCCATATTGTAACCCACTATGTTCTGTAACCCACTCCATTCTGTAACCCACTCCATATTGTAACCCACTCCATATTGTAACCCACTCCATATTGTATCCCACTCCATACTGTAACCCACTCCATACTGTAACCTCCTCCATATTGTAACCCACTCCATATTGTAACCCACTCCATACTGTAACCCACTCCATATTGTAACCCACTCCATATTGTAACCCACTCCATACTGTAACCCACTCCATTCTGTAACGCACTCCATACTGTAACCCACTCCATATTGTAACCCACTCCATACTGTAACCCACTCCATTCTGTAACCCACTCCATATTGTAACCCACAATGTTCTGTAACCCACTCCATTCTGTAACCCACTCCATATTGTAACCCACTATGTTCTTTAACCCACTCCATACTGTAACCCACTCCATTCTGTAACCCACTCCATACTGTAACCCACTCCATTCTGTAACCCACTCCATACTGTAACCCACTCCATATTGTAACCCACTCCATATTGTAACCCACTCCATACTGTAACCCACTCCATACTGTAACCCACTCCATATTGTAACCCACTCCATATTGTAACTCACTCCATACTGTAAACCCACTCCATATTGTAACCCACTCCATATTGTAACCCACTCCATATTGTAACCCACTCCATTCTGTAACCCACTCCATACTGTAACCCACTCCATATTGTAACCCACTCCATATTGTAACTCACTCCATACTGTAAACCCACTCCATATTGTAACCCACTCCATTCTGTAACCCACTCCATATTGTAACCCACTCCATATTGTAACCCACTCCATATTGTAACCCACTCCATACTGTAACCCACTCCATATTGTAACTCACTTCATACTGTAACCCACTCCATATTGTAACCCACTCCATATTGTTACCCACTCCATTCTATAACCCACTCCATATTGTAACCCACTCCATATTGTAACCCACTCCCTACTGTAAACTCACTCCATATTGTAACCCACTATGTTCTGTAACCCACCCCATATTGTAACCCACTCCATTCTGTAACCCATTCCATTCTGTAACCCACTCCATATTGTAACCCACAATGTTCTGTAACCCACCCCATATTGTAACCCACTCCATATTGTAACCCACTCCATACTGTAACCCACTCCATTCTGTAACCCACTCCATATTGTAACCCACAATGTTCTGTAACCCACTCCATTCTGTAACCCACTCCATATTGTAACCCACTATGTTCTGTAACCCACTCCATACTGTAACCCACTCCATTCTGTAACCCACTCCATACTGTAACCCACTCCATACTGTAACCCACTCCATACTGTAACCCACTCCATACTGTAACCCACTCCATATTGTAACCCACTCCATATTGTAACCCACTCCATACTGTAACCCACTCCATACTGTAACCCACTCCATATTGTAACCCACTCCATATTGTAACTCACTCCATACTGTAAACCCACTCCATATTGTAACCCACTCCATATTGTAACCCACTCCATTCTGTAACCCACTCCATACTGTAACCCACTCCATATTGTAACCCACTCCATATTGTAACTCACTCCATACTGTAAACCCACTCCATATTGTAACCCACTCCATTCTGTAACCCACTCCATATTGTAACCCACTCCATATTGTAACCCACTCCATTCTGTAACCCACTCCATACTGTAACCCACTCCATATTGTAACCCACTCCATATTTTAACCCACTCCATATTGTAACCCACTCCATTCTGTAACTCACTTCATACTGTAACCCACTCCATATTGTAACCCACTCCATATTGTTACCCACTCCATTCTATAACCCACTCCATACTGTAACCCACTCCATATTGTAACCCACTCCCTACTGTAAACTCACTCCATATTGTAACCCACTATGTTCTGTAACCCACCCCATATTGTAACCCACTCCATTCTGTAACCCACTCCATTCTGTAACCCACCCTGTGTCTGTATTGTAACCCACTCCGTTCTGTAACCCACCCTGTGTCTGTATTGTAACCCACTCCTTTCTGTTTTCCTTGTCCTTGCGTTCTGTATCGGAATAGGTAGGATAAAACATGTATGTCTCTAGTGGTAAACGTGGGTAGTGCATCAGAATACAACACGTAACACACCCCACACCGTACTGTAGCCCACACTGCTCTATAACCGGAACCAGGGTCAGTAATTGAACCTTGTTCTAATTATCCTGAGGAGATAATATGAATTTATAGTCTGCGTTTGAGAGAGACAGTCCATCATTCATCTCTGTACAGGGACACTCATCTAATCTCTCTCTCTCTCTCTCTCTCTCTCTCTCTCTCTCTCTCTCTCTCTCTCTCTCTCTCTCTCTCTCTCTCTCTCTCTCTCTCTCTCTCTCTCTCTCTCTCTCTCTCTCTCTCTCTCTCTCTCTCTCTCTCTCTCTCTCTCTCTCTCTCTCTCTCTCTCTCTCTCTCTCTCTCTCTCTCTCTCTCTCTCTCTCTCTCTCTCTCTCTCGCTCTCTCTCTCGCTCTCTCTCTCGCTCTCTCGCTCTCTCGCTCTCTCGCTCTGCATTGTGTTACTGAAATATGATGGCTCCATTTTTCTCCTGTCATAATGACAACTGATGGCCTTTTTCTCCTCCAGGCCTCCGGGGGATGATGAACTAGTAAGCAAACATTATTTTCTTCTGAAAAGAAGGGTGCTCCATCATGGAGACTGGGCCGTTGTGTTGGTGGCAGAGAGAGGGGACTGTTGCATTGTGTTGTGTGGTAGAGGAATACAGAGGAGAGGACTGTGTTGTTGGAATACAGAGGAGAGGACTGTGTTGTTGGACTACAGAGGAGAGGACTGTGTTGTGTTGTAGAGGACTACAGTGGAGAGGACTGTGTTGTTGGACTACAGAGGAGAGGACTGTGTTGTGTTGTGTGGTAGAGGACTACAGAGGAAAGGACTGTGTTGTGTTGTAGAGGATTACAGAGGAGAGGACTGTGTTGTTGGACTACAGAGGAGAGGACTGTGTTGTGTTGTAGAGGACTACAGAGGAGAGGACTGTGTTGTGTTGTAGAGGACTACAGAGGAGAGGACTGTGATGTGTTGTAGAGGACTGCAGAGGAGAGGACTGTGTTGTTGGACTACAGAGGAGAGGACTGTGTTGTGTTGTAGAGGACTACAGAGGAGAGGACTATGTTGTGTTGTAGAGGACTACAGAGGAGAGGACTGTGTTGTGTTGTGTTGTAGAGGGCTACAGAGGAGAGGACTGGGTTGTGTGGTGTTGTAGAGGACTACATAGGAGAGGACTATGTTGTGTTGTAGAGGACTACAGAGGAGAGGACTGTGTTGTGTTGTGTTGTAGAGGACTACAGAGGAGAGGACTGTGATGTGTTGTAGAGGACTACAGAGGAGAGGACTGTGTTGTGTTGTAGAGGACTACAGAGGAGAGGACTGTGTTGTGTTGTAGAGGACTGCAGAGGAGAGGACTGTGTTGTGTTGTGTTAATAACAGGGGAACCACCACGTTGACCCTCTACTAATAAAGGTAACTAGTAAAGGTAATAACTAGTCTAATAACAGGGGAACCACCACATTGACCCTCTACTAGTAAAGGTATATAGTAAAGGTAATAACTAGTCTAATAACAGGGGATCCACCACGTTGACCCTCTACTAGTAAAGGTAATAACTAGTCTAATAACAGGGGAACCACCACGTTGACCCTCTACTAGTAAAGGTAAATAGTAAAGGTAATAACTAGTCTAATAACAGGGGAACCACCACGTTGACCATCTACTAGTAAAGGTAATAACTAGTCTAATAACAGGGGAACCACCACGTTGACCCTCTACTAGTAAAGGTAATAACTAGTCTAATAACAGGGGAACCACCACATTGACCCTCTACTAGTAAAGGTAATCACTAGTCTAATAACAGGGGAACCACCACGTTGACCCTCTACCAGTAAAGGTGCATGTTTAATGATCAGGTTTTTCTGTAGCCTTACAAAATGAGTGAATTGTCAATGCTCCTGCACTAAATGGTGTCATAATGGTCAATGGTCTGATTTATAGATGGCCCTGTAGTCAGCTGACAGCTGGGACCATTATTTACAGCACAGCTACGGGAAGACTAGCACGAGGTTGCAACATTTACAATAGGTCAGAATAAAATGTCCGCTCCACTCCGATCTGCTGTCTGACAAGCAGCAATTCATCTCATCTGACTAATGGGTTGTAGCGGTCCAGCAGGCTGAGGGAACAGGGCCTCAGGCACCTGGGGGTGAACACTGTAAGAGCTGGATCTCAACACAACTGTTCCCATTGAAGTGTCCATGGAACGCTTTCTCTCAAATCTGTACATACATCACACACACATGTACCAACTGGATTTAGTCTGAGGAGGTGGCAGTCTCCTAGCCTCCTAATCTAGAAGCCCTGCCAGTCTCCTAGCCTCCTAATCAAATCTGTACATACATCACACACACATGTACCAACTGGATTTAGTCTGAGGAGGTGGCAGTCTCCTAGCCTCCTAATCTAGAAGCCCTGCCAGTCTCCTAGCCTCCTAATCTAGAAGCCATGCCAGTCTTCTAGCCTCCTAATCTAGAGGACCTGCCAGTCTCCTAGCCTCCTAATCTAGAAGCCCTGCCAGTCTCCTAGCATCCTAATCTAGAGGAGGTGCCAGTCTCCTAGCCTCCAGATCTAGAGGAGGTGCCGGTCTCCTAGCGTTCTGATCTAGTGGAGGTGCCAGTCTCCTAGCCTCCTGATCTAGAGGAGGTGCCAGTCTCCTAGCCTCCTGATCTAGAGGAGGTGCCAGTCTCCTAGCCTCCTGATCTATAGGAGGTGCCAGTGTCCTAACCTCCAGATCTAGAGGAGGTGCCAGTCTCCTAGCGTCCTGATCTAGAGGAGGTGCCAGTCTCCTAGCCTCCAGATCTAGAGGAGGTGCCAGTCTCCTAGTGTCCTGATCTAGAGGAGGTGCCAGTCTCCTATCCTTCTGATCTAGAGGAGGTGCCAATCTCCTAGTGTCCTGATCTAGAGGAGGTGCCAGTCTCCTAGCCTCCAGATCTAGAGGAGGTGCCAGTCTCCTAGCCTCCAGATCGAGAGGAGGTGCCAGTCTCCTAGCCTCCAGATCTAGAGGAGGTGCCAGTCTCCTAGCGTCCTGATCGAGAGGAGGTGCCAGTCTCCTTGCCTCCAGATCTAGAGGAGGTGCCAGTCTCCTAGCGTCCTGATCGAGAGGAGGTTCCAGTCTCCTAGCGTCCTGATCGAGAGGAGGTGCCAGTCTCCTAGCCTCCTGATCTAGAGGAGGTGCCAGTCTCCTAGTGTCCTGATCTAGAGGAGGTGCCAGTCTCCTATCCTTCTGATCTAGAGGAGGTGCCAGTCTCCTAGCCTCCAGATCTAGAGGAGGTGCCAGTCTCCTAGCCTCCAGATCTAGAGGAGGTGCCAGTCTCCTAGCGTCCTGATCGAGAGGAGGTGCCAGTCTCCTTGCCTCCAGATCTAGAGGAGGTGCCAGTCTCCTAGCGTCCTGATTGAGAGGAGGTGCCAGTCTCCTAGCCTCCAGATCTAGAGGAAGTGCCAGTCTCCTAGCGTCCTGATCGAGAGGAGTTGCCAGTCTCCTAGCGTCCTGATCGAGAGGAGGTGCCAGTCTCCAAGCGTCCTGATTGAGAAGAGGTGCCAGCCAGCTTTGTCCCACTCCCTAAAGAGGAATTACAGTCTAATGAGATTTACAGCCAATCACTTCAGCTCAATTTAATTAGGGCCAATAAGGGGTGATGAATGCTCACCTACCTGTCATTAGTATTCTAAACAAAACCTGATCATCATCTCCCAGTGCAGCGACCAGACTCCTTAATAAAGACTCTGATTCATTTATGTCACAGTGAGTAAAGTCTCCTCATCCATCTGCTGATAACCAGTCTAACATGGTCCATTCAGAGGGAACCATCCGGAAGAGGAACATATACGGTAATAAAGCAAGACTCTTATGATTTTAAAATAAGATGTTTCAGTTTGTCTTGGCACGTAAGTATGATTTGGTTTTTAAAGCAAATTGTTGGGAAACCATCTGCAGATTTTTAAAGCCAAACGCAACTAAGACATGTATTTTCTAATGACTAAATTATCCAGCAGTTAATAAATTCACCTCGACAGAAGGCAAGGCGGGTTTAGGATGCCCGGAACAATATGTTTTGATTGACAGAGTCATATTTATAAGAAGGTTATGAACCACAAAACAAGGGTTAAAAGGAAAATTGACCTGGCAGTTGACGTCTGACTGATCCATTGAGCTGGAGCTATTTCATCTTGTGGCCGAGGCGACGTGAAAGCGTATATAACTAATGACAATGGCCACATGGTAATACATCATCACATGGATTTGTTCCTGCAGTTCTGTCTACTTTTCTCCTCCCCATGAAACCCTCTCTACCACTATGTGTGTTACCTCTTCTGTGTGCAGACAATATCATCTAGATGGATGGACTGTCAACAGTGGAAATATTGACAATGTCAAAAGTGTAGAGAACTTTACTAAGGTCTAATATTACCCAGGAGGTTAAGATACAGGTTGAAATGAGGCACCTAGATTCCCCTACAGTCTGACCTAGTCTGGTCTGACCTCTGAGTCTATGACCTAGTCTAGTCTGACCTCTGAATCTATGACCTAGTCTGGTCTGACCTCTGAGTCTATGACTAAATGTGTGGTCAAACCTCTGAGTATATGACCTAGTCTGGTCTGACCTCTGAGTCTATGGCCTAGTCTGGTCTGACCTCTGAGTCTATGACCTAGTCTAGTCTGACCTCTGAATCTATGACCTAGTCTGGTCTGACCTCTGAGTCTATGACTAAATGTGTGGTCAAACCTCTGAGTATATGACCTAGTCTGGTCTGACCTCTGAGTCTATGGCCTAGTGTGGTCTGACCTCTGAGTCTATGACCTAGTTTGGTCTGACCTCTGAATCTATGACCTAGTCTGGTCTGACCTCTGAGTCTATGACTAAATGTGTGGTCAAACCTCTGAGTATATGACCTAGTCTGGTCTGACCTCTGAGTCTATGGCCTAGTGTGGTCTGACCTCTGAGTCTATGACCTAGTTTGGTCTGGTTCTTCTGGTATGGTTCTCCTCTGATGTTTTCACACCCACTTGACTTCATTAAAATGCTTCTGGTTCCTCTCCATCTACACGGTACCTCTATCAACGAACACTTTCCTTTAGTTAGCACTATATCCACCAATACATCATAAACCTGCCATTGTCAAAGTAGTATGTTATTAAATCACTTTCAGTCGATTCACCCACCGGTGCCTCAATCTAAGAAACATAATATCAAAATCCACATCAAAATCCGTCAGGTTAAGTTAGAGATATCAGTATAAAGATAGAGATATCAGTGTAAAGATACAAAGTTAGAGATATCAGTGTAAAGATATTAAGTTAGAGATATCAGTGTAAAGATATTAAGTTAGAGATATCAGTGTAAAGATATAAAGTTAGAGATATCAGTGTAAATTTAGAGATATCAGTGTAAAGATATAAAGTTAGAGATATCAGTATAAAGATAGAGATATCAGTGTAAGATACAAAGTTAGAGATATCAGTGTAAAGATATTAAGTTAGAGATATCAGTGTAAAGATATTAAGTTAGAGATATCAGTGTAAAGATATAAAGTTAGAGATATCAGTGTAAATTTAGAGATATCAGTGTAAAGATATAAAGTTAGAGATATCAGTGTAAAGATATAACGTTAGAGATATCAGTGTAAAGATATAAAGTTAGAGATATCAGTGTAAAGATATTAAGTTCGAGATATCAGTGTAAAGATATAAAGTTCGAGATATCAGTGTAAATTTAGAGATATCAGTGTAAAGATATAGAGTTAGAGATATCAGTGTAAAGATATAAAGTTAGAGATATCAGTGTAAAGATATAAAGTTAGAGATATCAGTGTAAAGATATAAAGTTAGAGATGTCAGTGTAAAGTTAGAGATATCAGTGTAAAGATATAAAGTTAGAGATATCAGTGTAAAGATATAAAGTTAGAGATATCAGTGTAAAGATATAAAGTTAGAGATATCAGTGTAAAGATATAAAGTTAGAGATATCAGTGTAAAGTTAGAGATATCAGTGTAAATATATAAAATTAGAGATATCAGTGTAAAGATATTAAGTTAGAGATATCAGTGTAAAGTTAGAGATATCAGTGTAAAGATATAAAGTTAGAGATATCAGTGTAAAGATATACAGTTAGAGATATCAGTGTAAAGTTAGAGATATCAGTGTAAAGATATTAAGTTAGAGATATCAGTGTAAAGTTAGAGATATCAGTGTAAAGATATTAAGTTAGAGATATCAGTGTAAAGTTAGAGATATCAGTGTAAAGATATAAAGTTAGAGATATCAGTGTAAAGATATTAAGTTAGAGATATCAGTGTAAAGATATTAAGTTAGAGATATCAGTGTAAAGATATATTTTGCTTGGACTACGTCCCTCCCATCTGCGGTGGAAGGTGGCCGACCTACAGCGGTGTTTGTCAGACCATGAAACAAACCAGAAATCGGTCTTCTCATGGAAACGGCTATGACGTCTGAATGGATGGTGATCTCTGTTTTGCTCTACGAACCCCACAAGCACCACAGGACTTGACTGAAGTCGGTTGTGACGTAGAAGTCCGTCACTGGCCGCGGGCAGCATTTGGTTCATTAACGCACACACATATTCATCACTCCTCCCTGCGCCATTATACCATAAGTTAACAATGTGGGTCGACACACAATTTAACTTCTGTCTTGGTGCATGCATTTCACACTTGTCAATGTTCATATTTGAGAGATACAATAATTATTATACTTATCAATGTTGTGGATGAGCGCATTGTTTGTTTGTTCTGTTCCTCTCTCTCCATCTCTGTAGCTTCCGGGTATGCTGGAAAAGGACCCGAGCTAAGGGAATTGGGTTGGCTTTATAGTGCCTGTCCCAAATGGCTCATTAATGCATATGGGCATATTGAAAGATATTGTCAGTAGTGATGTAATGTTGTAAATGTTATGTTGTGATATTGTTTAAAACCGTGTTGCAATGTATATCCTTTAGTATGTTTAGTTCATGGAAAATGTAGGTTTGTATTGTTAATTGATTAATTAATTAGGGTTAATTGTTCTGAGGGGAGGGGCTAGCCCTACAAAAGGAGCCTCTCTCCAGTCTCTAAGGGGGATTTTTTGGATTGAGCTGTGGATGGGGCAGCATTGTTTTAAGCTGTCCCATAAGGTAGACGTTGATGGCAGTACTGTTGTTTTCTGTTCCGGAATCACTTGTAAATAAACACCTTTGCACAGAAGAACTTTTGCGGTTCCGCCATCTTTTTATTTTTATAGAGGTTAGGTTATCCAGTTTAGCCATCTGGCCTACTCTACGTGACATCGGTACAGTCAATGTACCACCTACTGATTGAAGCAGCTGAACCTTTTTGGCTGCGAACTCATATGACCCCACAGTGGAAAGGTGAGATTCTCACGAACACAATGGGGGTTTGGACTCGCCTGAAGGTAACCACACAATGGTTTGGACTCGACTCGTCTGAAGGTAAACACACAGTGGTTTGGACTCGACTCGTCTGAAGGTAACCACATGGTGGTTTGGACTCGACTCGTCTGAAGGTAACCACACAATGGTTTGGACTCGACTCGTCTGAAGGTAACCACATGGTGGTTTGGACTCGACTCGTCTGAAGGTAACCACACAGTGGTTTGGACTCGACTCGTCTGAAGGTAACCACACGGTGGTTTGGACTCGACTCGTCTGAAGGTAACCACACAGTGGTTTGGACTCGACTCGTCTGAAGGTAACCACACGGTGGTTTGGACTCGACTCGTCTGAAGGTAACCACACAGTGGTTTGGACTCGACTCGTCTGAAGGTAACCACACGGTGGTTTGGACTCGACTCGTCTGAAGGTAACCACACAATGGTTTGGACTCGACTCGTCTGAAGGTAACCACACAATGGTTTGGACTCGACTCGTCTGAAGGTAACCACATGGTGGTTTGGACTCGACTCGTCTGAAGGTAACCACACAATGGTTTGGACTCGACTCGTCTGAAGGTAACCACACAATGGTTTGGACTCGACTCGTCTGAAGGTAAACACACAGTGGTTTGGACTCGACTCGTCTGAAGGTAACCACACGGTGGTTTGGACTCGACTCGTCTGAAGGTAACCACACGGTGGTTTGGACTCGACTCGTCTGAAGGTAACCACACAATGGTTTGGACTCGACTCGTCTGAAGGTAACCACATGGTGGTTTGGACTCGACTCGTCTGAAGGTAACCACATGGTGGTTACCGGTGTTTTTTTTATTTGACCTTAATTTATACATGTTTTTCTCATTGAGATAACATCTGTTTTCCAAGAGAGACCTGGTCCAATAGCATGGAAGTATGGAAGTATGGAGGTGGTTTTGTGCCTAACTGAAAAAAGGGATTAAATATGTGTTATAATAAATACAAATAAATCACATGACTGGGCAGGAGCGCACTGGGAGGTCAGGCCCAGCCAATCGTTTTTTCCCACAAAAGGGCTTTATTACAGACAGAAATACTCCTCAGTTTCATTAGCTGTCCAGGTGACATGTCTGCGATTGTGAGGCCAGGTTCAAACTGACAAATTCTCAAAAAAACGTTAGAGGCGGCTTATGTTAGAGAAATTAACATTCAATTCGCTGGCAACGGCTGTAGTGGACATTCCTACAGTCAGCACGTCAATTGCACACTCCCTCAAAACTTGAGATATCTGTGGAATTGTTTTGTGGGACAAAACTGCACATTTTAGAGTGGCCTTTTATTGTCCCCGGCACAAGGTGCACCTGTGTAATGATCATGCTGTTTAATCAGCTTCTTGATATGCCACATCTGTCAGGTGGAGGGATTATCTTGGCAACAGAGAGATGCTCACTAACAGGGATGGAAACACATTTTTGCTCAAAATTGGAGAGAAATAAGCTTATTGTGCATTTGGAAGAATTCTGGGATCTTTTATTTCAGTTGATAAAACACTTTATGTGTTGCGTTTATGTTTTGTTCAGTATATATTTATATATTTCCTGAGCTTTCTTACATCTCCGAGATATTGAACATTCGAAACCATATACCTTATTGTAAATGTTTTGCCAGTCTGATATGTAATTAATGAATATATTATTCAATGCATTTCTTGGGGCTATTGTATTAATAAAGGCCAAATCTATATTTAATCAAATCATTTTGTTATAATACTTTTTTTCTCTGAAGGGGTCTTGTAATTCTAAATCAAATAGCTAATTGATCGATGGTGTGACGATGTTAAAACACTTAGACTCCAGAGAACGTTCGGCCTTTTCCTCGGTGCATCCTCTGATGTCAGACATGTGACATGAGGCCCAGGTAGTCTGAACCCTGCCTTTTCCTCGGTGCATCCTCTGATGTCAGACATGTGACATGAGGCCCAGGTAGTCTGAACCCTGCCTTTTCCTCGATGCATCCTCTGATGTCAGACATGTGACATGAGGCCCAGGTAGTCTGAACCCTGCCTTTTCCTCGGTGCATCCTCTGATGTCAGACATGTGACATGAGGCCCAGGTAGTCTGAACCCTGCCTTTTCCTCGGTGCATCCTCTGATGTCAGACATGTGACATGAGGCCCAGGTAGTCTGAACCCTGCCTTTTCCTCTGTGCATCCTCTGATGTCAGACATGTGACATGAGGCCCAGGTAGTCTGAACCCTGCCTTTTCCTCGATGCATCCTCTGATGTCAGACATGTGACATGAGGCCCAGGTAGTCTGAACCCTGCCTTTTCCTCGGTGCATCCTCTGATGTCAGACATGTGACATGAGGCCCAGGTAGTCTGAACCCTGCCTTTTCCTCGGTGCATCCTCTGATGTCAGACATGTGACATGAGGCCCAGGTAGTCTGAACCCTGCCTTTTCCTCGGTGCATCCTCTGATGTCAGACATGTGACATGAGGCCCAGGTAGTCTGAACCCTGCCTTTTCCTCGGTGCATCCTCTGATGTCAGACATGTGACATGAGGCCCAGGAAGTCTGAACCCTGCCTTTTCCTCGGTGCATCCTCTGATGTCAGACATGTGACATGAGGCCCAGGTAGTCTGAACCCTGCCTTTTCCTCGGTGCATCCTCTGATGTCAGACATGTGACATGAGGCCCAGGTAGTCTGAACCCTGCCTTTTCCTCGGTGCATCCTCTGATGTCAGACATGTGACATGAGGCCCAGGTAGTCTGAACCCTGCCTTTTCCTCGGTGCATCCTCTGATGTCAGACATGTGACATGAGGCCCAGGTAGTCTGAACCCTGCCTTTTCCTCGGTGCATCCTCTGATGTCAGACATGTGACATGAGGCCCAGGAAGTCTGAACCCTGCCTTTTCCTCGGTGCATCCTCTGATGTCAGACATGTGACATGAGGCCCAGGTAGTCTGAACCCTGCCTTTTCCTCGGTGCATCCTCTGATGTCAGACATGTGACATGAGGCCCAGGTAGTCTGAACCCTGCCTTTTCCTCGGTGCATCCTCTGATGTCAGACATGTGACATGAGGCCCAGGAAGTCTGAACCCTGCCTTTTCCTCGGTGCATCCTCTGATGTCAGACATGTGACATGAGGCCCAGGTAGTCTGAACCCTGCCTTTTCCTCGGTGCATCCTCTGATGTCAGACATGTGACATGAGGCCCAGGAAGTCTGAACCCTGCCTTTTCCTCGGTGCATCCTCTGATGTCAGACATGTGACATGAGGCCCAGGTAGTCTGAACCCTGCCTTTTCCTCGGTGCATCCTCTGATGTCAGACATGTGACATGAGGCCCAGGTAGTCTGAACCCTGCCTTTTCCTCGGTGCATCCTCTGATGTCAGACATGTGACATGAGGCCCAGGTAGTCTGAACCCTGCTGCACCTGAAGGATGATCAACTGTAAGACTGGTAGGTAAACGGAGCAGCAAAACAACAGGACCCTGTCACCTAACCCTGTTAACTAACCCTGTCAACTGACCCTGTCAACTAACCCTGTTAACTAACCCTGTTAACTAACCCAAACCCTGTCGACTAACCCTTTCAACTAACCCTGTCAACTAACCCTGTCACCAAACCCTGTTAACTAACCCAAACCCTGTCACCTAACCCTGTTGACTAACCCTGTCAACTAACCCTGTCACCTAACCCTGTTTACTAACCCTGTCACCTAACCCTGTTAACTAACCCTGTCACCTAACCCTGTCAACTAACCCTGTTGACTAACCCTGTTGACTATCCCTGTTAACTAACCCTGTTAACTAACCCAAACCCTGTTAACTAACCCTGTCAACTAACTCTGTTAACTAACCCGGTCAACTAACCCTGTTAACTAACCCTGTCAACTAACCCTGTTAACTAACCCTGTTAACTAACCCTGTCAACTAACCCTGTTAACTAACCCTGTTAACTAACCCTGTTAACTAACCCAAACCCTGTCACCTAACCCTGTCACCTAACTCTGTTAACTAACCCTGTCAACTAACCCTGTCACCTAACCCTGTTAACTAACCCTGTTAACTAACCCTGTTAACTAACCCTGTTAACTAACCCTGTTATCTAACCCTGTTAACTAACCCTGTCACCTAACCCTGTTAACTAACCCTAACCCTGTCACCTAACCCTGTCAACTAACCCTGTCACCTAACCCTGTTAACTAACCCTGTCACCTAACCCTGTTAACTAACCCTGTCAACTAACCCTGTTAACTAACCATGTCAACTAACCCTAACCCTGTCAACTAACCCTATTAACTAACCCTGTCACCTAACCCTGTTAACTAACCCTGTCACCTAACCCTGTCACCTAACCCTGTTAACTAACCCTGTCAACTAACCCTGTTAACTAACCCTGTCACCTAACCCTGTTAACTAACCCTGTCAACTAACCCTGTTAACTAACCCTGTCAACTAACCCAAACCCTGTCAACTAACCCTAACCCTGTCAACTAACCCTGTCAACTAACCCAAACCCTGTCAACTAACCCTGTCAACTAACCCTGTTAACTAACCCTGTCAACTAACCCAAACCCTGTCAACTAACCCTAACCCTGTCAACTAACCCTAACCCTGTCAACTAACCCAAACCCTGTCAACTAAACCTAACCCTGTCAACTAACCCTAACCATTTCAACTAACCCTAACCCTGTCAACTAACCCTAACCCTAACCCAAACCATTTCAACTAACCCTCACCCTGTCAACTAACCCTAACCCTAACCCTGTCAACTAACCCAAACCATTTCAACTAACCCTGTCAACTAACCCTCACCCTGTCAACTAACCCTAACCCTGTCATCTAACCCTAACCCTGTCATCTAACCCTAACCCTGTCAACTAACCCTAACCCTGTCAACTAACCCTAACCCTGTCAACTAACCCTAACCCTGTCAACTAACCCAAACCCTGTCAACTAACCCAAACCCTGTCAACTAACCCTGTCAACTAACCCAAACCCTGTCAACTAACCCAAACCCTGTCAACTAACCCAAACCCTGTCTACTAACCCTGTCAACTAACCCAAACCCTGTCAACTAACCCAAACCCTGTCAACTAAACCTAACCCTGTCAACTAAACCTAACCCTGTCGACTAACCCTGTCAACTAACCCTGTCAACTAACCCAAACCCTGTCAACTAACCTAAACACTGTCAACTAACCCAAACCCTGTCATCTAACCCTAACCCTGTCAACTAACCCAAACCCTGTCAACTAACCCTGTCAACTAACCCAAACCCTGTCAACTAACCCAAACCCTGTCAACTAACCCTGTCAACTAACCCAAACCCTGTCAACTAAACCTAACCCTGTCAACTAAACCTAACCCTGTCGACTAACCCTGTCAACTAACCCTGTCAACTAACCCAAACCCTGTCATCTAACCCTAACGCTGTCAACTAACCCAAATCTTGTCAACTAACCCAAATCTTGTCAACTAACCCTAACCCTGTCAACTAATCCAAACCATGGCAACTAACCCTGTCAACTAACCCAAACCCTGTCAACTAACCTAAACACTGCTTCTCCACCTGCATTGCTTGCTGTTTGGGGTTTTAGGCTGGGTTTCTGTACAGCACTTTGAGATATCAGCTGATGTACGAAGGGCTATATAAATACATGTGATTTGATTTGATTTGAACACTGTCAACTAACCCAAACCCTGTCATCTAACCCTAACCCTGTCAACTAACCCAAACCCTGTCAACTAACCCTAACCCTGTCAACTAACCCAAATCTTGTCAACTAAACCTAACCCTGTCAGCTAATCCAAACCATGGCAACTAACCCTGTCAACTAACCTAAACACTGTCAACTAACCCAAACCCTGTCATCTAACCCTAACCCTGTCAACTAACCCAAACCCTGTCAACTAACCCAAACCCTGTCAACTAACCCTAACCCTGTCAACTAACCCAAACCCTGTCAACTAACCCTAACCCTGTCAACTAATCCAAACCATTTCAACTAACCCTGACAAATAACCCTAACCCTGTCAACTAATCCAAAACCATTTCAACTAACCTTAACCCTGTCAACTAACCCTAACCCTGTCAACTAATCCTAACCATTTCAACTAACCCTGTCAGAAATAAGCTACGGCCTTTTAAGGCCTTCCTCTGACCGCCTGGTATAGAGGACCTGGAATGCAGGAAACTTGGCCTCAGTGATGTACTGGGCCGTACACACTACCCTCTGTAGCTCCTTGTGGTCGGATGCCAAGTAGTTGCCGTACCAGGCGGTGATGCAGCCAGTCAAGATACTCTCGATGGTGCAGCTGTAGAACTTTTTGTGGATCTGAGGGCCATGTCAAATCTTTTCAGCCTCCTGAGGGGTGAAGAGGAGTTGTTGTGCCCCCTTCACAATTTTTTGGGTGTGTCAGATGATGTGGACACAGAGTAACCTGCCCACTAGAGCCTCATCAACGTGAATGTAGCCCACGGTCAGCTCCTTTGTGTTGCCCATCTTGAGGGAGAGGTTGTTGTCGTGGCACCACACTGCCAGGTCTCTGACCTCCTCCCTGCAGGTCTCTGACCTCCTCCCTGCAGGTCTCTGACCTCCTCCCTGCAGGTCTCTGACCTCCTCCCTGCAGGTCTCTGACCTCCTCCCTGCAGGTCTCTGACCTCCCCCCTGCAGGTCTCTGACCTCCTCCACCATCGCGTCATGGTAGGCCTGTAGTGACTGTAGTGATTCATATTTTCCACTGTACTGATCTCAGAATACTGTAAGGTCAAGGGTCATGTACAGGGAGTCACACTGTGCTGATCTCAGAATACTGTAAGCTCAAGGGTCATGTACAGGGAGTCACACTGTACTGATCTCAGAATACTGTAAGGTCAAGGGTCATGTACAGGGAGTCACAGTGCGAATCATTTAGCGGCACCTTCCCATGTCAACCAAAAGGGTTTGATATGAGACTGGTAAATGACCAACTGTAGTAGGAAGGGTCATCCAAAACAACCAAAACAACGCTGTGTTTCTCTGACATGGGTCTGTAAAGCTTTCAGAAAGTAAGGTTTATGCATACTGAAGGAGGGATGACTATTGGCTGTTGACAGAAGGCAGTAACTCAGGTAGTGGTTCACTATGAGAGTGAAGGGGTGGTGGTTCACCATGAGAGTGAAGGGGTGGTGGTTCACTATGAGAGTGTAGGGGTGATGGCTCACTATGAGACTGAAGGGGTGATGGCTCACTATGAGAGTGAAGGGGTGGTGGCTCACTATGAAACTGAAGGGGTGATGGCTCACTATGAGAGTGAAGGGGTGGTGGTTCACTATGACACTGAAGGGGTGGTGGTTCACTATGAGACTGAAGGGGTGATGGCTCACTATGAGAGTGAAGGGGTGGTTGTTCACTATGAGAGTGAAGGGGTGGTTGTTCACTATGAGAGTGAAGGGGTGATGGCTCACTATGAGAGTGAAGAGGTGATGGCTCACTATGAGACTGAAGGGGTGGTGGCTCACTATGAGACTGACATCTACAGAGGTTGTTAATGTATTCAGATAATCAGGAATCATCACAGCTAATTTCACGTGTCACTTAAATTAGACGGAAGAGCCTCATTGAGTTTCCCTAACCTGGAGACTTCTTTAATCAATGTAAGCCAGAGAGGTAAGCCGCTGAATCCATAAGAGGT
The DNA here is from genome assembly GCF_002021735.2 of Oncorhynchus kisutch. Lineage (NCBI taxonomy): Eukaryota > Metazoa > Chordata > Actinopteri > Salmoniformes > Salmonidae > Oncorhynchus > Oncorhynchus kisutch. The sequence goes on along the minus strand of NW_022265174.1, from coordinate 30,180 downwards.
TGTTTTCAGGAGTGGATCATTATAGAGTATTGATAAAGAAGTGTTATTGTTGTCCTGGATGGTGCTGCTAGGAGATGTGCTGTACCTGTGCTGCTGTGTACTGAAGACATCAATGTTCATCTAACCAGTAGCTAAATAAATGTTTTCCCACGGGGCTGTCTGGCGAGTCTTCCTGTCCTCAGGTCGTCCAGATGTTTTACCACGGGGCTGTCTGGCGAGTCTTCCTGTCCTCAGGTTGTCCAGATGTTTTACCACGGGGCTGTCTGGCGAGTCTTCCTGTCCTCAGGTCGTCCAGATGTTTTCACACGGGGCTGTCTGGCGAGTCTTCCTGTCCTCAGGTCGTCCAGATGTTTTACCACGGGGCTGTCTGGCGAGTCTTCCTGTCTTCAGGTCATCCAGATGTTTTACCACGGGGCTGTCTGGCGAGTCTTCCTGTCCTCAGGTCGTCCAGATGTTTTCCCACGGGGCTGTCTGGCGAGTCTTCCTGTCCTCAGGTCGTCCAGATGTTTTACCACGGGGCTGTCTGGCGAGTCTTCCTGTCCTCAGGTCGTCCAGATGTTTTATCACGGGGCTGTCTGGCGAATCTTCCTGTCCTCAGGTCGTCCAGATGTTTTACCACGGGGCTGTCTGGCGAGTCTTCCTGTCCTCAGGTCGCCCAGATGTTTTCCCACGGGGCTGTCTGGCGAGTCTTCCTGTCCTCAGGTCGTCCAGATGTTTTCCCACGGGGCTGTCTGGCGAGTCTTCCTGTCCTCAGGTCGTCCAGATGTTTTCCCACGGGGCTGTCTGGCGAGTCTTCCTGTCCTCAGGTCGTCCAGATGTTTTCCCACGGGGCTGTCTGGCGAGTCTTCCTGTCCTCAGGTCGTCCAGATGTTTTACCACGGGGCTGTCTGGCGAGTCTTCCTGTCCTCAGGTCGTCCAGATGTTTTACCACGGGGCTATCTGGCGAGTCTTCCTGTCCTCAGGTCGTCCAGATGTTTTCCCACGGGGCTGTCTGGCGAGTCTTCCTGTCCTCAGGTCGTCCAGATGTTTTACCACGGGGCTTTCTGGCCAGTCTTCCTGTCCTCAGGTCGTCCAGATGTTTTCCCACGGGGCTGTCTGGCGAGTCTTCCTGTCCTCAGGTCGTCCAGATGTTTTACCACGGGGCTGTCTGGCGAGTCTTCCTGTCCTCAGGTCGTCCAGATGTTTTACCACGGGGCTGTCTGGCGAGTCTTCCTGTCCTCAGGTCGTCCAGATGTTTTACCACGGGGCTGTCTGGCGAGTCTTACTGTCCTCAGGTCGTCCAGATCTTTTACCACGGGGCTGTCTGGCGAGTCTTCCTGTCCTCAGGTCGTCCAGATGTTTTACCACGGGGCTGTCTGGCGAGTCTTCCTGTCCTCAGGTCGTCCAGATGTTTTACCACGGGGCTCTCTGGCGAGTCTTCCTGTCCTCAGGTCGTCCAGATGTTTTACTACGGGGCTGTCTGGCGAGTCTTCCTGTCCTCAGGTCGTCCAGATGTTTTACCACGGGGCTGTCTGGCGAGTCTTCCTGTCCTCAGGTCGTCCAGATGTTTTACCACGGGGCTGTCTGGCGAGTCTTCCTGTCCTCAGGTCGTCCAGATGTTTTACCACGGGGCTGTCTGGCGAGTCTTCCTGTCCTCAGTTCATCCAGATGTTTTACCACGGGGCTGTCTGGCGAGTCTTCCTGTCCTCAGGTCGTCCAGATGTTTTACCACGGGGCTGTCTGGTGAGTCTTCCTGTCCTCAGGTCGTCCAGATGTTTTACTACGGGGCTGTCTGGCGAGTCTTCCTGTCCTCAGGTCGTCCAGAGGTAACGGTTTATCAGGCTGATAACACACTACGTTCTCAGAGCCAAAAGATACACCTTTCACGTTCTTCCAATCCGAGTTATATACCCATTTAGAAGCTCACATTACTGATCAATTATATATTGAATTAACAACTGAAATGATAAAACAACGCTCTATATTCATATGATTTATTTAACCATATGTAAGACGTAAATTTAACAAGGTTAAGTATGTAACATTGGTCCAAATATATTCTGTTTTCATCTGTCTACAATTGTTGATGTTGGAGGGTATACGGCCTGTATCTCTTGAAACTGAATCTCCCACCGCCCACGCTCAGGGACTACCAGCAGCACCGTCTCTCAACAGCTTCAGAGAGCACTAAGTAGAAAACGGCAACGTGCTCTAACAGTATCTGTCTGTAGCAGTACATACAGAGGCAGTGTGGGTAGGCCCAGGTCAGAGCCTGCGTCAATCTGTCACTCACCCTCCTCTCACTGATAACAACATTCCAGCAGCCAGGTAACTCCGGACAACCGTCTTAAATTCGGAGGAACTTTTCATCAGATGGCCACATATTATCTTTCAGTGGGGAATTGCACATCATCACTATGAAACAGCAGTCTTGAACCCACGTACAGCGTATACACATTAAAACACACATGGTGTACTTCTTAGAAAATTGTTCTGCTCCACATTTGGATAATTTATTATCTTTTGGATTCTTATGCGTTTTAGTGTTATACAAGTAAGCAATGTCAAAAGTGGAGGGTCAAACTGAAGGGAATTTGGGAGTTTCCTGAAGTCTGTGTAAAACATTGTTAACGATCAGCTGAATGTGACATGATACAGTATAATTGTTGTTTAGACAGACAGACAGGCAGACAGGCAGACAGGCAGGCAGGCAGACAGGCAGACAGACAGACAGGCAGGCAGGCAGACAGGCAGGCAGGCAGGCAGGCAGACAGGATGGCAGACAGACAGACAGGCAGACAGACAGGCAGACAGACAGACAGACAGGCACGCAGACAGACATACAGGCAGACAGACAGACAGACAGACAGACAGACAGACAGACAGGATGGCAGACAGACACAGACAGGCAGACAGACAGGCAGACAGACAGGCAGACAGGCAGGCAGACAGGATGGCAGACAGAGACAGACAGACAGGATGGCAGACAGACAGGCAGACAGACAGGCAGACAGACAGGCAGGCAGACAGACAGGCAGACAGACAGGCAGACAGGATGGCAGACAGAGACAGACAGGCAGACAGGCAGACAGGCAGACAGACAGGCAGACAGGCAGACAGACAGACAGACAGACAGGCAGACAGACAGACAGACAGACAGGCAGACAGACAGACAGACAGACAGGCACGCAGGCAGACAGGATGGCAGACAGACAGACAGATAGGCAGACAGGCAGACAGACAGGCAGACAGGCAGACAGGCAGGCAGACAGAGACAGGCAGACAGACAGACAGACAGACAGACAGACAGACAGATAGACAGACAGGCAGACAGGCAGACAGGATGGCAGACAGACAGACAGACAGACAGACAGACAGACAGACAGACAGACAGACAGACAGACAGACAGACAGACAGACAGACAGACAGACAGGATGGCAGACAGACAGACAGACAGACAGACAGACAGACAGACAGACAGACAGACAGACAGGATGGCAGACAGACAGACAGACAGACAGGATGGCAGACAGACAGACAGAGTAGTCCTTCTATGAACTAGGCAGCAGTGGGAGTTATCTACTGTAGGTGTGGTGCAACTCAGATCTAAAGCCCAGTTCCTGTAGAAACTAGCCCAGTGTGGCTCAACAACCCATTATGGGAAGTAGATCCAAAGTTACATCTGGGATGGGTTTGCATGGCTTTGGTTCGGTTCAAACTACAATAGAAGGTTCTGGGTGCTAATCAGAAGTTTCAACTGGCTGCTAACCAGGTGCTAATCAGAAGGTTCAACTGGTTGCTAACCAGGAGCTAATCAGATGGTTCAACTGGCTGGTAACCAGGTGCTAGTCAGAAGGTTCAACTGGCTGCTAACCAGGTGCTAATCAGAAGGTTCAACTGGCTGCTAACCAGGTGCTAATCAGAAGGTTCAACTGGCAGCTAACCAGGTGCTAATCAGAAGGTTCAACTGGCTGCTAACCAGGTGCTAATCAGAAGGTTCAACTGGCTGCTAACCAGGTGCTAATCAGAAGGTTCAACTGGCTGCTAACCAGGTGCTAATCAGAAGGTTCAACTGGCTGCTAACCAGGTGCTAATCAGAAGGTTCAACTGGCTGCTAACCAGGTGCTAATCAGAAGGTTCAACTGGCTGCTAACCAGGTGCTAATCAGAAGGTTCAACTGGCTGCTAACCAGGTGCTAATCAGAAGGTTCAACTGGCTGCTAACCAGGTGCTAATCAGAAGGTTCAACTGGCTGGTGACCAGGTGCTAATTAATCAGCAGCAAATCTCTTTCTTAGCCAGACAGAAGAAACCTCAAGCCATGCCTCAAAACTGAAATATACACAGCTGAATGACATTATACAACTTATATTTGTTTAGCCTCTTATTGACCTTCTAGCAAAATGTGATCAAATGTGTAGGGCCCTGTAGTACATTAGTGTTAGTCCTTACTCTGGGTTAACTGGGTTAGTGTTAGTCCTTACTCTGGGTTAACTGGGTTAGTGTTAGTCCTTACTCTGGGTTAACTGGGTTAGTGTTAGTCCTTACTCTGGGTTAACTGGGTTAGTGTTAGTCCTTACTCTGGGTTAACTGGGTTAGTGTTAGTCCTTACTCTGGGTTAGTGTTAGTCCTTACTCTGGGTTAGTGTTAGTCCTTACTCTGGGTTAACTAGGTTAGCTGGGTTAGTGTTAGTCCATGGGTTAGTGTTAGTCCTTACTCTGGGTTAACTGGGTTAGTGTTAGTCCTTACTCTGGGTTAACTGGGTTAGTGTTAGTCCTTACTCTGGGTTAACTGGGTTAGTGTTAGTCCTTACTCTGGGCTAGTGTTAGTCCTTACTCTGGGTTAACTAGGTTAGCTGGGATAGTGTTGGTCCTTACTCTGGGTTAACTGGGTTAATTGGGTTAGTGTTAGTCCTTACTCTGGGTTAGTGTTAGTCCTTACTCTGGATTAACTGGGTTAGTGTTAGTCCTTACTCTGGGTTAACTGGGTTAGTGTTAGTCCTTACTCTGGGTTAACTGGGTTAATTGGGTTAGTGTTAGTCCTTACTCTGGGTTAACTGGGTTAGTGTTAGTCCTTACTCTGGGTTAGTGTTAGTCCTTACTCTGGGTTAACCGGGTTAGTGTTAGTCCTTACTCTGGGTTAACTGGGTTAGTGTTAGTCCTTACTCTGGGTTAACTGGGTTAACTGGGTTAGTGTTAGTCCTTACTATGGGTTAACTGGGTTAGTGTTAGTCCTCACTCTGGGTTAACTGGGTTAGTGTTAGTCCTTACTCTGGGTTAACTGGGTTAACTGGGTTAGTGTTAGTCCTTACTATGGGTTAACTGGGTTAGTGTTAGTCCTCACTCTGGGTTAGCTGGGTTAGTGTTAGTCCTTACTCTGGGTTAACTGGGTTAGTGTTAGTCCTTACTCTGGGTTAACTGGGTTAGTGTTAGTCCTCACTCTGGGTTAGCTGGGTTAGTGTTAGTCCTTACTCTGGGTTAACTGGGTTAATTGGGTTAGTGTTAGTCCTTACTCTGGGTTAACTGGGTTAGTGTTAGTCCTTACTCTGGGTTAACTGGGTTAACTGGGTTAGTGTTAGTCCTTACTCTGGGTTAACTGGGTTGGTGTTATTCCTTACTCTGGGTTAGTGTTAGTCCTTACTCTGGGTTAACTGGGTTAACTGGGTTAGTGTTAGTCCTTACTCTGGGTTAACTGGGTTAGTGTTAGTCCTTACTCTGGGTTAACTGGGCTAGTGTTAGCCCTTACTCTGGGTTAACTGGGTTAACTGGGTTAGTGTTAGTTCTTACTCTGGGTTAGTGTTAGTCCTTACTCTGGATTAACTTGGTTAGTGTTAGTCCTCACTCTGGGTTATCTGGGTTAGTCCTCACTCTGGGTTAACTGGGTTAACTGGGTTAGTGTTAGTCCTCACTCTGGGTTAGTGTTAGTCCTCACTCTGGGTTAACTGGGTTAACTGGGTTAGTGTTAGTCCTCACTCTGGGTTAACTGGGTTAGTGTTAGTCCTTACTCTGGGTTAACTGGGTTAGTGTTAGTCCTTACTCTGGGTTAACTGGGTTAGTGTTAGTCCTCACTCTGGGTTAGCTGGGTTAGTGGTAGTCCTTACTCTGGGTTAACTGGGTTAATTGGGTTAGTGTTAGTCCTTACTCTGGGTTAACTGGGTTAATTGGGTTAGTGTTAGTCCTTACTCTGGGTTAACTGGGTTAGTGTTAGTCCTTACTCTGGGTTAACTGGGTTAGTTGGTTTAGTGTTAGTCCTTCCTCTGGGTTAACTGGGTTAGCTGGGTTAGTGTTAGTCCGTACTTTGGGTTAACTGGGTTAGCTGGTTTAGTGTCCTTACTCTGGGTTAGCTGTATATATAGTGCTGGGCTGGCTGTTTTTAATAAGGGGTTGGATGGATCAATAAGAGATGGCACCATTAAGATCCTCTCCACCTCCTCCTGGGAACAGACCAGACCCCCCTTCTGACTGATTAGAGGGGATCTATAACAAGAGCTGGTTCAAGTACACAGCCAACCTACCGGCTCAAAGACCTTTTATAGCATCCTGTCCCTGCACCTGGCTGGGACACAGATAGTTTTTACAGTAATTCTCCAGTAGAAAGGCCTGACACTAGCTGGACTTTAACAACAGAGCCTGCCTGCAACAAAAGTCACCTTACAGCCTAGGCAATAATTAGACAAGAGGAAGTGATTTCTGACATTTTAAAATACATTTTATATTCCTGCCTCAATGATTGAGCATTTGCATTTGATTAATTAAAAACTCAATTTTAAAGTACATATTTTTGACATTACACACACAGAATGTATTAAAACATTTGAAAAGCTTATTTGGCTGCATAGCTATTTTCAGGACATTGAACCTATAATGTCCCTGGTGTGATTATACAGCCAGTCATCTGGCCCCTCATGTGGAGGGTTAAACACAAAGGTAACAGAATGACCAACCTCTGGGGCTATTAGACTCATACATAGCTTCTATTGGTGCGTCCATAAGGGCAATACATTTTCATCAGGGTCAACACTGGTAAAGAGGACCCTAAAATATTTATTTATCTTTTCAGTGATGTTGAGAAACAGCTGTTTGGCAGCAGAATGGACAACAACATCCGCCTACATCATCCTGCACCACCCTACACCACCCTAAACCACCCTACACCACCCTAAACCACCCTACACCACCATACACCACCCTAAACCACCCTACACCACCCTAAACCACCCTACACCACCCTATACCACTCTACAGCACATACATAACCCTACACCACCCTACATCTACATACACCACCCTACACCATCCTACACCACCCTACATCTAAATACATCACCCTACACCACTCTACAGCACATACATAACCCTACACCACCCTACATCTACATACACCACCCTACACCATCCTACACCACCCTACATCTAAATACATCACCCTACACCACTCTACAGCACATACATAACCCTACACCACCCTACATAAACCTACACCACCCTAAACTATCCTACACCACATACATAACCCTACACCACCCTACATAAACCTACGCCACCCTAAACTATCCTACACCACATACACAACCCTACACCACCCTACATAACCCTAAACCACCCTACACCACATACATAACCCTACACCACCCTACACCACCCTACACCACCCTACACCACCCTACACCACCCTACACCACCCTACACCACCCTACACCACCCTACATAAACACAAAGGTAACAGAATGACCAACCTCTGGGGCTATTAGACTCATACATAGCTTCTATTGGTGCGTCCATAAGGGCAATACATTTTCATCAGGGTCAACACTGGTAAAGAGGACCCTAAAATATTTATTTATCTTTTCAGTGATGTTGAGAAACAGCTGTTTGGCAGCAGAATGGACAACAACATCCGCCTACATCATCCTGCACCACCCTACACCACCCTAAACCACCCTACACCACCCTAAACCACCCTACACCACCATACACCACCCTAAACCACCCTACACCACCCTAAACCACCCTACACCACCCTATACCACTCTACAGCACATACATAACCCTACACCACCCTACATCTACATACACCACCCTACACCATCCTACACCACCCTACATCTAAATACATCACCCTACACCACTCTACAGCACATACATAACCCTACACCACCCTACATAAACCTACACCACCCTAAACTATCCTACACCACATACATAACCCTACACCACCCTACATAAACCTACGCCACCCTAAACTATCCTACACCACATACACAACCCTACACCACCCTACATAACCCTAAACCACCCTACACCACATACATAACCCTACACCACCCTACATAAACACAAAGGTAACAGAATGACCAACCTCTGGGGCTATTAGACTCATACATAGCTTCTATTGGTGCGTCCATAAGGGCAATACATTTTCATCAGGGTCAACACTGGTAAAGAGGACCCTAAAATATTTATTTATCTTTTCAGTGATGTTGAGAAACAGCTGTTTGGCAGCAGAATGGACAACAACATCCGCCTACATCATCCTGCACCACCCTACATCACCCTAAACCACCCTACACCACCCTAAACCACCCTACACCACCATATTTATTTATCTTTTCAGTGATGTTGAGAAACAGCTGTTTGGCAGCTGAATGGACAACAACATCAGCCTACACCATCCTACACCACCCTACATCACCCTAAACCACCCTACACCACCATATTTATTTATCTTTTCAGTGATGTTGAGAAACAGCTGTTTGGCAGCTGAATGGACAACAACATCAGCCTACACCATCCTACACCACCCTACATCACCCTAAACCACCCTACACCACCATATTTATTTATCTTTTCAGTGATGTTGAGAAACAGCTGTTTGGCAGCTGAATGGACAACAACATCAGCCTACACCATCCTACACCACCCTACATCACCCTAAACCACCCTACACCACCCTACACCACCCTACACCACCCTACACCACCCTACACCACCCTACACCACCCTACACCACCATATTTATTTATCTTTTCAGTGATGTTGAGAAACAGCTGTTTGGCAGCAGAATGGACAACAACATCCGCCTACATCATCCTGCACCACCCTACACCACCCTGCACCACCCTACACCACCCTACACCACCCTAAACCACCCTACACCACCATATTTATTTATCTTTTCAGTGATGTTGAGAAACAGCTGTTTGGCAGCAGAATGGACAACAACATCCGCCTACATCATCCTGCACCACCCTACACCACCCTAAACCACCCTACACCACCCTACACCACCCTAAACCACCCTACACCACCCTAAACCACCCTACACCACCATATTTATTTATCTTTTCAGTGATGTTGAGAAACAGCTGTTTGGCAGCAGAATGGACAACAACATCACCCTACACCACCCTACACCACCCTGCACCACCCTACACCACCCTACACCACCCTAAACCACCCTACACCACCCTACACCACCATATTTATTTATCTTTTCAGTGATGTTGAGAAACAGCTGTTTGGCAGCAGAATGGACAACAACATCCGCCTACATCATCCTGCACCACCCTACACCACCCTAAACCACCCTACACCACCCTACACCACCCTAAACCACCCTACACCACCCTAAACCACCCTACACCACCATATTTATTTATCTTTTCAGTGATGTTGAGAAACAGCTGTTTGGCAGCAGAATGGACAACAACATCACCCTACACCACCCTACACCACCCTGCACCACCCTACACCACCCTACACCACCCTAAACCACCCTACACCACCCTACACCACCATATTTATTTATCTTTTCAGTGATGTTGAGAAACAGCTGTTTGGCAGCTGAATGGACAACAACATCCGCCTACATCATCCTGCACCACCCTACACCACCCTAAACCACCCTACACCACCCTAAACCACCCTACACCACCCTAAACCACCCTACACCACCATATTTATTTATCTTTTCAGTGATGTTGAGAAACAGCTGTTTGGCAGCTGAATGGACAACAACATCCGCCTACATCATCCTGCACCACCCTACACCACCCTAAACCACCCTACACCACCCTAAACCACCCTACACCACCCTAAACCACCCTACACCACCATATTTATTTATCTTTTCAGTGATGTTGAGAAACAGCTGTTTGGCAGCAGAATGGACAACAACATCCGCCTACATCATCCTGCACCACCCTACACCACCCTAAACCACCCTACACCACCATATTTATTTATCTTTTCAGTGATGTTGAGAAACAGCTGTTTGGCAGCAGAATGGACAACAACATCAGCCTACATCATCCTGCACCACCCTACACCACCCTAAACCACCCTACACCACCCTACACCACCCTAAACCACCCTGCACCACCCTACACCACCCTAAACCACCCTACACCACCCTAAACCACCCTACACCACCCTAAACCACCCTAAACCACCCTACACCACCCTACACCACCCTAAACCACCCTGCACCACCCTACACCACCCTAAACCACCCTACACCACCCTAAACCACCCTAAACCACCCTAAACCACCCTACACCACCCTAAACCACCCTACACCACCCTACACCACCATATTTATTTATCTTTTCAGTGATGTTGAGAAACAGCTGTTTGGCAGCTGTCGCAGATATTCTAGTGGGGGGTTTTGTCTATAGAGGCTCCAGCCAGACAATAGCAGCCATCGATTGGTGGGCCTCAACATCACTGCTGCTTGGCAGGTGAATATAAAGACCATTATTTATACAGCCCAGTCTGCTATACCAGCACAACAACAGCTAGAATAAGCACCGTCTCTTCCTGTCCAATCCAGACTCTCTCAGCTTGTACTGTAGTTCCACCCATCTCTACATTACCATTCTGAAACAATGGAGCAGGCTCATAGTGGAGCTGGGGAGATGGAGCAGGCTCATAGTGGAGCTGGGGGATGGAGCAGGCTCATAGTGGAGAAGGGGGATGGAGCAGGCTCCTAGTGGTGCTGGGGAGATGGAGCAGGCTCATAGTGGAGCTGGGCAGAAGGAGCAGGCTCATAGTGGAGCTGGGGAGATGGAGCAGGCTCATAGTGGAGCTGGGGAGAAGGAGCAGGCTCATAGTGGAGCTGGGGAGATGGAGCAGGCTCATAGTGGAGCTGGGAAGATGGAGCAGGCTCATAGTGGAGCTGGGGTGATGGAGCAGGCTCATAGTGGAGCTAGGAGATGGAGCAGGCTCATAGTGGAGCTGGGGAGATGGAGCAGGCTCATAGTGGAGTTGGGGAGATGGAGCAGGCTCATAGTGGAGCTGGGGAGATGGAGCAGGCTCATAGTGGAGCTGGGGAATTGGAGCAGGCTCATAGTGGAGCTGGGAGGAAGCCTAAAGGATGGAGGCCTGGTCAGGGGTCAGCTGTGTTATACAGAGGGTTGTTATAAAGGGCCTGGTCAGGGGTCAGCTCTGTTATCTTTCTGTTGTTGTTTTGCCCTTTTAGAGAAAAGAGGCTGTGTTTCATCACACTGCTGGTATCTACAGACAGGGGCTGAAAGACTTGGACCACATTGGAGTTGAGGACTCTGTAGAACAGATGTAACAACAGTCTCTGTCAAAATTAAATCCGTATCCCCTACAAATATCCTTAAACAAGACTGTTTTCAATTCATGAAACAATAGCACTTCTAAGAATATCACTATAACTGGTTTGGATGAATATTATGCCTAAATTACTGCATAATGTACATGATATGAGTTTAAAGGTTTGAGCACAACACAATAATGAGATGGAAAACATAGGCGTAATTAAATTAGTGTAAATCTCTACTGTTCTGTTAGGTTTCAGAGGACGATCGGATTTAACCATCACAGCAGCAGCGATATGGATCACGACTCTAAGATAACTTGACCTCCTAGTTGATTAATACGTCCCAATTTTCTGAGCAATAGTTTTCTTACATAGAAGAGATCCATTTTGCCGCAAGATCGAAAGTTAGCAGCCGCGGAGTAATTGATGACCTCCCTGAACAAACGCTCTCATATTTATCACAGGCTGACCTTTCTCCCGGACTCATCCATCATAAATGAAAGTGGTACAGGCGAAGCTCGGCACCTCAGCCCTCTCCGAGTGACCCTGACCAGAGGTCTCCTCCACCTCTTCACTGGGAGCTGTTGGAAGGATCAGACTAAATCTGCTGTTAGGGCCAGATGGTCAACACACAACACATCTGTCAAACTCAGACCCTCACTAGCAACCAATAGACTTCTCCCTTTACTTCCCTCCTCAAGTCCATGACTGCAGACATTTAGTCTGAAATCAGCAGAATGGACAACAACATCCGCCTACATCATCCTGCACCACCCTACACCACCCTAAACCACCCTACACCACCCTACACCACCCTACACCACCCTACACCACTCTACAGCACATACATAACCCTACACCACCCTACATCTACCTACACCACCCTAAACTATCCTACACCACCCTACATCAAAATACACCACCCTAAACTATCCTACACCACATACATAACCCTACACCACCCTACATAAACCTACACCACCCTAAACTATCCTACACCACATACATAACCCTACACCACCCTACATAAACCTACACCACCCTAAACTATCCTACACCACATACATAACCCTACACCACCCTACATAAACCTACACCACCCTAAACTATCCTACACCACATACATAACCCTACACCACCCTACATAACCCTAAACCACCCTACACCACATACATAACCCTACACCACCCTACATAAACCTACACCACCCTAAACCACCCTACACCACCCTACACCACATACATAACCCTACACCACCCTACACCACCCTCACCATCCTACATCTACCTACACCACCCTACACCACCCTAAATCACCCTACATCTACCTACACCACCCTACAAATCAAATCAAATCAAATGTATTTATATAGCCCTTCGTACATCAGCTGATATCTCAAAGTGCTGTACAAAAACCCAGCCTAAAACCCCAAACAGCAAGCAATGCAGGTGTAGAAGCACGGTGGCTAGGAAAAATTCCCTAGAAAGGCCAAAACCTAGGAAGAAACCTAGAGAGGAACAAGGCTATGTGAGGTGGCCAGTCCTCTTCTGGCTGTGCCGGGTGGAGACTATAACAGAACATGGCCAAGATGTTCAAATGTTCATAAATGACCAGCCTGGTCAAATAATAATAATCACAGGCAGAACAGTTGAAACTGGAGCAGCAGCACGGCCAGGTGGACTGGGGACAGCAAGGAGTCATCTTGTCAGGTAGTCCTGAGGCATGGTCCTAGGGCTCAGGTCCTCTGAGAGAGAGAAAGAAAGAGAGAATTAGAGAGAGCACACTTAAATTCACACAGGACACCGAATAGGACAGGAGAAGTACTCCAGATATAACAAACTGACGCTAGGCCCCCGACACATAAACTACTGCAGCATAAATACTGGAGGCTGAGACAGGAGGGGTCAGGAGACACTGTGACTCCATCCGAGGACACCCCCGGACAGGGCCAAACTGGAAGGATATAACCTCACCCACTTTGCCAAAGCACAGCCCCCACACCACTAGAGGGATATCTTCAACCACCAACATACCATCCTGAGACAAGGCCGAGTATAGCCCACAAAGATCTCCGCCACGGCACAACCCAAGGGGGGGTTGATGTACGTTGGTGTACACCACCGTACACCAACGTACATCAACCAAACACAACCTATATCAACCTACACCAACATACACCACCTTACACTACCCTACACCACCCTACATCAACCTACACCACCCTATATTAATCTACACCAATGTACATCAACGAAACACAACCTATATCAACCTACACCAACATACACTACCCTACACTACCCTACACTACCCTACACCACCCTAAATCTACACCACCCTACATCAACCTACACCACGCTTAGCTTGTTTGACGCTTAGCTTGTTTGATTGCCTTGCGGAGGGAATAACTGCACTGTTTGTATTCAGTCATGTTACCAGTCACCTTGCCCTGATTAAAAGCAGTAGTTCGCGCTTTCAGTTTCATGCGAATGCTGCCATCAATCCACGGTTTCTGGTTAGGGAATGTTTTAATCGTTGCTATGGGAACGACATCTTCAACGCACGTTCTAATGAAGTCGCACACCGAATCAGCGTATTCGTCAATGACGCTGTCTGACGCAATACGAAACATATCCCAGTCCACGTGATGGAAGCAGTCTTGGAGTGTGGAATCAGCTTGGTCGGACCAGCGTTGGACAGACCTCAGCGTGGGAGCTTCTTGTTTTAGCTTCTGTTTTTAGGCAGGGATCAGCAAAATGGAGTCGTGGTCAGCTTTTCCGAAAGGAGGGCGGGGCAGGGCCTTATATGTGTCGCGGAAGTTAGAGTAACAAGGATCCAAGGTTTGTCCCGCCTTTGTTGCGCAATCGATATGCTGATACAATTTAGGGAGTCTTGTTTTCAGATTAGCCTTGTTAAAATCCCCAGCTACAATGAATGCAGCCTCAGGATGTATGGATTCCAGTTTGCAAAGAGTCAAATAAAGTTATTTCAGAGCCATCGATGTGTCTGCTTGGGGGGGAATATATACGGCTGTGATTATAATCGAAGAGAATTCTCTTGGTAGATAATGCGGTCTACATTTGATTGTGAGGAATTCTAAATCAGGTGAACAGAAGGATTTGAGTTCCTGTATGTTTCTGTCATCACACCACGTCTCGTTAGCCATAAGGCATACGCCCCCGCCCCTCTTCTTACCAGAAAGTTGTTTGTTTCTGTCTGCGCGATGCGTGGAGAAACCCGCTGGCTGCACCGCCTCCGATAGCGTCTCTCCAGTGAGCCATGTTTCCGTGAAGCTAAGAACGTTACAGTCTCTGATGTCCCTCTGGAATGCTACCCTTGCTCGGATTTCATCAACCTTGTTGTCAAGAGACTGGACATTGGCGAGAAGAATGCTGGGGAGTGGTGCACGATGTGCCCGTCTCCGGAGTCTGACCAGAAGACCGCCTCGTTTCCCTCTTTTACAGAGTCGTTTTTTTGGGTCGCCGGCTGGGATCCATTCCGTTGTCCTGGTTGAAAGGCAGAACACAGGATCCGCTTCGTGAAAGTCATATTCTTGGTCGTACTGATGGTGAGTTGACGCTGATTTTATATTCAGTAGTTCTTCTCGACTGTATGTAATGAAACCTAAGATGACCTGGGGTACTAATGTAAGAAATAACACGTAAAAAAAACAAAAACTGCATAGTTTCCTAGGAACGCGAAGCGAGGCGGCCATCTCTGTCGGCGCCGGAAGTCTATCCAGATTGGCTTAGACAACCCTACACTAACCTACACCCCCTACACCACCCTAAATCAACTGAAACCAGCACTCATCAAACCTACACCAAACTATATATCAACATACACCCTACATCAACCTACACCTACCTACAACACACTACCAATCTAGATCTAACAATGTACATATAATTAAATCCACCTATACCCTCCTACAAAACCCTACATCAACCTACATCAACCTACACCAACCTGCACAACCCTACACCACCCTACATCACACTAAACCACCCTACATCAGACCTACATCAACCTATCTCAGTCAACCTACACCTTACACCAACCTACACCACCCTACGCCAACCTACACCACCCCACATCCATCTACTTTTTTTTTGTACCTTTATTTAACCAGGTAGGCAAGTTGAGAACAAGTTCTCATTTACAATTGCGACCTGGCCAAGATAAAGCAAAGCAGTTCGACAGATAAAACGACACAGAGTTACACATGGAGTAAAAACAAACATACAGTCAATAATGCAGTATAAACAAGTCTATATACAATGTGAGCAAATGAGGTGAGAAGGGAGGTAAAGGCAAAAAAGGCCATGATGGCAAAGTAAATACAATATAGCAAGTAAAATACTGGAATGGTAGTTTTGCAATGGAAGAATGTGCAAAGTAGAAATAAAAAAATAATGGGGTGCAAAGGAGCAAAATAAATAAATGAATTAAAATTAAATACAGTTGGGAAAGAGGTAGTTGTTTGGGCTAAATTATAGGTGGGCTATGTACAGGTGCAGTAATCTGTGAGCTGCTCTGACAGTTGGTGCTTAAAGCTAGTGAGGGAGATAAGTGTTTCCAGTTTCAGAGATTTTTGTAGTTCGTTCCAGTCATTGGCAGCAGAGAACTGGAAGGAGAGGCGGCCAAAGAAGGAATTGGTTTTGGGGGTGACTAGAGCGATATATCTACAGCAACCTACACCACTCCACATCAACCTACAGAAACCTACACCACCCTACACAACCCTGCATCAACCTACACCACCTTACACCACCCTAAACAATCCTACACCATCTTAAAACACCCAACACCAACCTACACCACCCTACATCAACCTACACCACCCTACATCAACCTACACCACCCTATATGTACCTACATCAATCTATACCAAGGTACACCACCCTACACCAACCCATACATCAATCCTCCACATCAAGGGTGATTCACTACACAGAGTAAAATGAGTCTGGTGTCAGCTCCATGATAAACCAACCACATTAGGTTCAGAACAGAGTACTCTGCAGTAATGTTGAAACTCTGGTTAAACAGTCTCTCTGGAGCAGACTGACTCTGTTATAACATCCCTGGATATAGCAGTTCAGCCAGTCTGAGAGAAGACATCATGTTGTAGACCAGTCTGAGGTGAGACATCATGTTGTAGACCAGTCTGAGAGAAGACATCATGTTGTAGACCAGTCTGAGGTGAGAGAAGACATCATGTTGTAGACCAGTCTGAGAGAAGACATCATGTTGTAGACCAGTCTGAGGTGAGAGAAGACATCATGTTGTAGACCAGTCTGAGAGTAGACATCATGATGTAGACCAGTCTGAGGTGAGAGAAGACATCATGATGTAGACCAGTCTGAGGTGAGAGAAGACATCATGTTGTAGACCAGTCTGAGAGAAGACATCATGATGTAGACCAGTCTGAGGTGAGAGAAGACATCATGATGTAGACCAGTCTGAGGTGAGAGAAGACATCATGTTGTAGACCAGTCTGAGGTGAGAGCAGACATCATGTTGTAGACCAGTCTGAGGTGAGAGAAGACATCATGTTGTAGACCAGTCTGAGGTGAGAGAAGACATCATGTTGTAGACCAGTCTGAGGTGAGACATCAGCAGACAGTCAGGGAACAGACATCCTGTTGTAGACCAATCAGGGAACAGACATCCTGTTGTAGACCAGTCAGGGAACAGACATCCTGTTGTAGACCAGTCAGGGAACAGACATCCTGTTGTAGACCAGTCAGGGAACAGACATCCTGTTGTAGACCAGTCAGGGAACAGACATACTGTTGTAGACCAGTCAGGGAACAGACATCCTGTTGTAGACCAGTCAGGGAACAGACATCCTGTTGTAGACCAGTCTGAGGTGAGACATCAGCAGACAGTCAGGGAACAGACATCCTGTTGTAGACCAGTCAGGGAACAGACATCCTGTTGTAGACCAATCAGGGAACAGACATCCTGTTGTAGACCAATCAGGGAACAGACATCCTCTTCCTAAAGCATTAATGGGGCGTACTGCAGCAACGTAGAAGCGGTGCTTTGGGGCTCAACCCTGTGACTCCTCTATAGTGATTAACACAAAGAGCTGGAACCATTTATCACCGGCTGCATATTAACTCACAGCATTGTTCTGTCCCCTGTGAGGTCACTGATTACAGGCTAATATCACTGACAATTATGGCTTCAAATACCTGTCCTAATGGTGTGGAAAATCACCAACATATTGATATTGAAACAGGCATTTGAAACATCTTGTTGGAGCACCTCAGGTCAAATCAAATTATGAGTCTTGTTCTCCTGTAGTATGGAGGAGATTGACCCACGGCCCCAGAAGAAAACACTTCTATTGTTTTAGCAACATGTTGATTGTGATCCAGAGTTCAGTCATCTTTTTCTATACTCTTTTACAGAGGTGACTAAAATACAACAACGGAGACATATACATTTATTTTTTAATTAACAAGAACAAATATCAACAATCATTCTTTCAAATATTATTGCTAGTTTTCCATTAATATTGTGTTATTTAGGTGTTCTTATTTCTAATGTTCGATAAAGACCATTCTGTAAACAATCAGCCCTGTTGCATTAATTCATTGGTTTCTATATTTTCATTCAGTGCATGACTACCCTCCCATTCACTGACAGCATTGTCACAGTGAGCCCTGAATAGCTGAGGTCAGGAGAGAGGTCATGTGGAATGACCCTGCTACCATCTCACTCTCTCCAACAGCTTTAAGGACATCTCTCTTTAATCATTTATTGTGTGTCCAGGGAGAGAACGAGAGAGAAGAGAAATATAATGGGGAAGAGAGAGAGAGAGAGAAAGAGAGAGAGAGAAGAGAGAAGAGAGAGAAGAGAGAGAAGAGAGAGAGAGAGAGAGAGAGAGAGAGAGAGAGAGAGAGAGAGAGAGAGAGAGAGAGAGAGAGAGAGAGAGAGAGAGAGAGAGAGAGAGAGAGAGAGAGAGAGAGAGAGAGGAGAGAGAGAGAGAGAGAGAGAGAGAGAGAGAGAGAGAGAGAGAGAGAGAGAGAGAGAGAGAGAGAGAGAGAGAGAGAGAGAGAGAGAGAGAGAGAGAGAGAGAGAGAGAGAGAGAGAGAGAGAGAGAGAGAGAGAGAGAGAGAGAGAGAGAGAGACAATAGAGAGAGAGACAAATAGAGAGAGAGACAAATAGAGAGAGAGACAAATAGAGAGAGAGACAAATAGAGAGAGAGACAAATAGAGAGAGAGACAAATAGAGAGAGAGACAAATAGAGAGAGAGACAAATAGAGAGAGAGACAAATAGAGAGAGAGACAAATAGAGAAGACAGAGAGGACATCTAAAGGCTGACTGTTCATTCCACTGCTTCCCATCCTGGCTTCTGTTCCTTGTGTTGTAGCCACCCAGCCTCCCAATGAGCTCCACTACATTGATTCCCTGGCTAAACTTGTCCCAGGCTTATTGTCTTAGTGAACTCCTAAATCTGTAGTAATGGCCTCCCAGAATGAAGTGTTAACGTCTTTATGGATCACTCCAGTTGTTGCTGTGATTATCAACCACTTTACAGGCCACATGCCCCTCCTCCCTCCCTCTCCTGTTTCCTCCTGGGCCTGTTTCCTCCTGGGCCTGTTTCCTCCTGGTACTGTTTCCCCCTGGTCCTGTTTCCCCCTGGTCCTGTTTCCCCCTGGTCCTGTTTCCCCCTGGTCCTGTTTCCCCCTGGTCCTGTTTCCCCCTGGTCCTGTTTCCCCCTGGTCCTGTTTCCCCCTGGTCCTGTTTCCCCCCTCTCCTGTTTCCCCCTCTCCTGTTTCCTCCCTCTCCTGTTTCTTCCCTCTCCTGTTTCCTCCCTCTCCTGTTTCCTCCCTCTCCTGTTTCCTCCCTCTCCTGTTTCCTCCCTCTCCTGTTTCCCCCTGGTCCTGTTTCCCCCTGGTCCTGTTTCCCCCTGGTCCTGTTTCCTCCCTCTCCTGTTATCTCCTGGTCCTGGTAACTACTGGTCTTCACTACAGAGCACCTTGGTATTACTGTGATCACCAACCACCTTGCTGTCTCTCTTTACTCGGCGGCAGGGTAGCCTAGTGGTTAGAGCGTTGTACTAGTAACCGGAAGGTTGCAAGTTCAAACCCCCGAACTGACAAGGTACAAATCTGTCGTTCTGCCCCTGAACAGGCAGTTAACCCACTGTTCCTAGACCGTCATTGAAAATAAGAATTTGAAAATAAGAATTTGTTCTTAACTGACTTGCCTAGTAAAAAAAAAAACTGTCCATTTCTCTCTCTCTTTTTATTCAACCTGTCCATTTCTCTCTCTCTTTATTCAACCTGTCCATTTCTCTCTCTCTTTTTATTCAACCTGTCCATTTCTCTCTCTCTTTATTCAACCTGTCCATTTCTCTCTCTCTCTATTCAACCTGTCCATTTCTCTCTCTCTCTATTTAACCTGTCCATTTCTCTCTCTCTCTATTTAACCTGTCCATTTCTCTCTCTCTATTCAACCTGTCCATTTCTCTCTCTCTCTTTATTCAACCTGTCCATTTCTCTCTCTCTCTTTATTCAACCTGTCCATTTCTCTCTCTCTCTTTATTCAACCTGTCCATTTCTCTCTCTCTCTCTTTATTCAACCTGTCCATTTCTCTCTCTCCAAACAAGCTTCAATGCCATACAACACTCCTTCCGTGGCCTCCAACTGCTCTTAAACGCTAGTAAAACCAAATGCATGCTTTTCAACCGGTCGCTGCCTGCACCCGCATGCCCGACTAGCATCACCACCCTGGATGGTTCCGACCTAGAATATGTGGACGTCTATAAGTACCTAGGTGTCTGGCTAGACTGCAAACGCTCCTTCCAGACTCATATCAAACATCTCCAATCGAAAATCAAATCAAGAGTCGGCTTTCTATTCCGCAACAAATCCTCCTTCACTCACGCCGCCAAGCTTACCCTAGTAAAACTGACTATCCTACCGATCCTCGACTTCGGCGATGTCATCTACAAAATGGCTTCCAACACTCTACTCAGCAAACTGGATGCAGTCTATCACAGTGCCATCCATTTTGTCACTAAAGCACCTTATACCACCCACCACTGCGACTTGTATGCTCTAGTCGGCTGGCCCTCGCTACATATTCGTCGCCAGACCCACTGGCTCCAGGTCATCTACAAGTCTATGCTAGGTAAAGCTCCGCCTTATCTCAGCTCACTGGTCACGATGGCAACACCCATCTGTAGCACGCGCTCCAGCAGGTGTATCTCACTGATCATCCCTAAAGCCAACACCTCATTTGGCCGCCTTTCGTTCCAGTACTCTGCTGCCTGTGACTGGAACGAATTGCAAAAATCGCTGAAGTTGGAGACTTTTATCTCCCTCACCAACTTCAAACATCAGCTATCTGAGCAGCTAACCGATCGCTGCAGCTGTACATAGTCTATTGGTAAATAGCCCACCCTTTTTCACCTACCTCATCCCCATACTGTTTTTATTTATTTACTTTTCTGCTCTTTTGCACACCAATATCTCTACCTGTACATGACCATCTGATCATTCATCACTCCAGTGTTAATCTGCAAAATTGTAATTATTTGCCTACCTCCTCATGCCTTTTGCACACATTGTATATAGACTCCCCCTTTGGTTTCTACTGTGTTATTGACTTGTTAATTGTTTACTCCATGTGTAACTCTTTGTTGTCTGCTCACACTGCTATGCTTTATCTTGGCCAGGTCGCAGTTGCAAATGAGAACTTGTTCTCAACTAGCCTACCTGGTTAAATAAAGGTGTTCTCAACTGGCCTACCTGGTTAAATAAAGGTGTTCTCAACTAGCCTACCTGGTTAAATAAAGGTGTTCTCAACTAGCCTACCTGGTTAAATAAAGGTGTTCTCAACTAGCCTACCTGGTTAAATAAAGGTGTTCTCAACTAGCCTACCTGGTTAAATAAAGGTGTTCTCAACTAGCCTACCTGGTTAAATAAAGGTGTTCTCAACTAGCCTACCTGGTTAAATAAAGGTGTTCTCAACTAGCCTACCTGGTTAAATAAAGGTGTTCTCAACTAGCCCTACCTGGTTAAATAAAGGTGTTCTCAACTAGCCTACCTGGTTAAATAAAGGTGTTCTCAACTAGCCTACCTGGTTAAATAAAGGTGTTCTCAACTAGCCTACCTGGTAGGTGTCTCAACTAGCCTACCTGGTTAAATAAAGGTGTTCTCAACTAGCCTACCTGGTTAAATAAAGGTGTTCTCAACTAGCCTACCTGGTTAAATAAAGGTGTTCTCAACTAGCCTACCTGGTTAAATAAAGGTGTTCTCAACTAGCCTACCTGGTTAAATAAAGGTGTTCTCAACTAGCCTACCTGGTTAAATAAAGGTGTTCTCAACTAGCCTACCTGGTTAAATAAAGGTGTTCTCAACTAGCCTACCTGGTTAAATAAAGGTGTTCTCAACTAGCCTACCTGGTTAAATAAAGGTGTTCTCAACTAGCCTACCTGGTTAAATAAAGGTGTTCTCAACTAGCCTACCTGGTTAAATAAAGGTGTTCTCAACTAGCCTACCTGGTTAAATAAAGGTGTTCTCAACTAGCCTACCTGGTTAAATAAGGTGTTCTCAACTAGCCTACCTGGTTAAATAAAGGTGTTCTCAACTAGCCTACCTGGTTAAATAAAGGTGTTCTCAACTAGCCTACCTGGTTAAATAAAGGTGTTCTCAACTAGCCTACCTGGTTAAATAAAGGTGTTCTCAACTAGCCTACCTGGTTAAATAAAGGTGTTCTCAACTAGCCTACCTGGTTAAATAAAGGTGTTCTCAACTAGCCTACCTGGTTAAATAAAGGTGTTCTCAACTAGCCTACCTGGTTAAATAAAGGTGTTCTCAACTAGCCTACCTGGTTAAATAAAGGTGTTCTCAACTAGCTACCTGGTTAAATAAAGGTGTTCTCAACTAGCCTACCTGGTTAAATAAAGGTGTTCTAAACTAGCCTACCTGGTTAAATAAAGGTGTTCTCAACTAGCCTACCTGGTTAAATAAAGGTGTTCTCAACTAGCCTACCTGGTTAAATAAGGTGTTCTCAACTAGCCTACCTGGTTAAATAAAGGTGTTCTCAACTAGCCTACTGGTTAAATAAAGGTGTTCTCAACTAGCCTACCTGGTTAAATAAAGGTGTTCTCAACTAGCCTACCTGGTTAAATAAAGGTGTTCTCAACTAGCCTACCTGGTTAAATAAGGTGTTCTCAACTAGCCTACCTGGTTAAAGGACAACCTGTCCATTTCTCTCTCTCTATATTTAACCTGTCCATTTCTCTCTCTCTCTATTTAACCTGTCCATTTCTCTCTCTCTATATTCAACCTGTCCATTTCTCTCTCTCTCTATTTAACCTGTCCATTTCTCTCTCTCTATATTCAACCTGTCCATTTCTCTCTCTCTATATTTAACCTGTCCATTTCTCTCTCTCTCTATTTAACCTGTCCATTTCTCTCTCTCTATATTCAACCTGTCCATTTCTCTCTCTCTCTATTTAACCTGTCCATTTCTCTCTCTCTATATTCAACCTGTCCATTTCTCTCTCTCTCTATTTAACCTGTCCATTTCTCTCTCTCTATATTCAACCTGTCCATTTCTCTCTCTCTATATTCAACCTGTCCATTTCTCTCTCTCTATATTTAACCTGTCCATTTCTCTCTCTATATATTCAACCTGTCCATTTCTCTCTCTCTATATTCAACCTGTCCATTTCTCTCTATATATATAGTGAACCTGTCCATTTCTCTATATATATATATATAGTCAACCTGTCCATTTCTCTATATATATATATATAGTCAACCTGTCCATTTCTCTCTCTATATATATAGTCAACCTGTCCATTTCTCTATATATATATATATAGTGAACCTGTCCATTTCTCTCTATATATATAGTCAACCTGTCCATTTCTCTATATATATATATATAGTCAACCTGTCCATTTCTCTCTATATATAGTCAACCTGTCCATTTCTCTCTATATATATAGTCAACCTGTCCATTTCTCCATATATATATATAGTCAACCTGTCCATTTCTCTATATATATATATATATTCAACCTGTCCATTTCTCTCTCTATATATATATATTCAACATGTCCATTTCTCTCTCTATATATATATATATAGTCAACCTGTCCATTTCTCTCCATATATATATAGTCAACCTGTCCATTTCTCTCCATATATATATAGTGAACCTGTCCATTTCTCTCTCTATATATAGTCAACCTGTCCATTTCTCTCTATATATATAGTGAACCTGTCCATTTCTCCATATATATATTCAACCTGTCCATTTCTCTCTCTCTCTATTTAACCTGTCCATTTCTCTCTCTCTATATTCAACCTGTCCATTTCTCTCTCTCTATATTCAACCTGTCCATTTCTCTCTCTCTCTATTTAACCTGTCCATTTCTCTCTCTCTATATTCAACCTGTCCATTTCTCTCTCTCTATATTCAACCTGTCCATTTCTCTCTATATATATAGTGAACCTGTCCATTTCTCTATATATATATATATAGTCAACCTGTCCATTTCTCTCTCTATATATATAGTCAACCTGTCCATTTCTCTATATATATATATATAGTGAACCTGTCCATTTCTCTCTATATATATAGTCAACCTGTCCATTTCTCTATATATATATATATAGTCAACCTGTCCATTTCTCTCTCTATATATAGTCAACCTGTCCATTTCTCTCTATATATATAGTCAACCTGTCCATTTCTCTATATATATATATATATTCAACCTGTCCATTTCTCTATATATATATTATATTCAACCTGTCCATTTCTCTATATATATATATATATTCAACCTGTCCATTTCTCTATATATATATATATAGTCAACCTGTCCATTTCTCTATATATATATATATATTCAACCTGTCCATTTCTCTATATATATATATATATTCAACCTGTCCATTTCTCTATATATATATATATATTCAACCTGTCCATTTCTCTCTCTATATATATATAGTCAACCTGTCCATTTCTCTATATATATATATATATATATTCAACCTGTCCATTTCTCTCTCTATATATATATAGTCAACCTGTCCATTTCTCTATATATATATATATAGTCAACCTGTCCATTTCTCTCTATATATATATATATTCAACCTGTCCATTTCTCTATATATATATATATAGTCAACCTGTCCATTTCTCTCTCTATATATATATAGTCAACCTGTCCATTTCTCTCTCTCTATATATATAGTCAACCTGTCCATTTCTCTCTCTATATATATATAGTCAACCTGTCCATTTCTCTATATATATATAGTGAACCTGTCCATTTCTCTATATATATAGTCAACCTGTCCATTTCTCTATATATATATATTGAACCTGTCCATTTCTCTATATATATATTCAACCTGTCCATTTCTCCATATATATATATAGTCAACCTGTCCATTTCTCTATATATATATTGAACCTGTCCATTTCTCTCTATATATAGTCAACCTGTCCATTTCTCTATATATATAGTCAACCTGTCCATTTCTCTCTCTCTATATATATAGTGAACCTGTCCATTTCTCCATATATATAGTCAACCTGTCCATTTCTCCATATATATAGTGAACCTGTCCATTTCTCCATATATATAGTCAACCTGTCCATTTCTCCATATATATATAGTCAACCTGTCCATTTCTCTCTATATATATATTCAACCTGTCCATTTCTCCATATATATATATAGTCAACCTGTCCATTTCTCTATATATATATTGAACCTGTCCATTTCTCTCTATATATATAGTGAACCTGTCCATTTCTCCATATATATAGTCAACCTGTCCATTTCTCCATATATATATATATAGTCAACCTGTCCATTTCTCTCTATATATATATAGTCAACCTGTCCATTTCTCCATGTATATATAGTGAACCTGTCCATCACTTCCTGAAGGTTAACTCTTCACCGGTTTTGATATTCTAGTTGATCCAAAAGCCTTTACTTCTTCTGTCCGTTTGTCTCTGAGACACATTCTACGAGGTGGGAAAGATGAATCACAGAGAGTCGTTTGTCTCTGAGACACATTCTACGAGGTGGGAAAGATGAATCACAGAGAGTCGTTTGTCTCTGAGACACATTCTACGAGGTGGGAAAAGATGAATCACAGATAGTCGTTTGTCTCTGAGACACATTCTACGAGGTGGGAAAAGATGAATCACAGAGAGTCGTTTGTCTCTGAGACACATTCTACGAGGTGGGAAAAGATGAATCACAGAGAGTCGTTTGTCTCTGAGACACATTCTACGAGGTGGGAAAAGATGAATCACAGAGAGTCGTTTGTCTCTGAGACACATTCTACGAGGTGGGAAAAGATGAATCACAGAGAGTCGTTTGTCTCTGAGACACATTCTATGAGGTGGGAAAAGATGAATCACAGAGAGTCGTTTGTCTCTGAGACACATTCTACGACGTGGGAAAAGATGAATCACAGAGAGTCGTTTGTCTCTGAGACAAATTCTACGAGGTGGGAAAAGATGAATCACAGAGAGTCGTTTGTCTCTGAGACACATTCTACGACGTGGGAAAAGATGAATCACAGAGAGTCGTTTGTCTCTGAGACACATTCTACGAGGTGGAAAAAGATGAATCACAGAGAGTCGTTTGTCTCTGAGACACATTCTACGACGTGGGAAAGATGAATCACAGAGAGTCGTTTGTCTCTGAGACACATTCTACGACGTGGGAAAAGATGAATCACAGAGAGTCGTTTGTCTCTGAGACACAGTCTAAGAGGTGGGAAAAGATGAATCACAGAGAGTCGTTTGTCTCTGAGACACATTCTACGACGTGGGAAAAGATGAATCACAGAGAGTCGTTTGTCTCTGAGACACATTCTACGACGTGGGAAAGATGAATCACAGAGAGTCGTTTGTCTCTGAGACACATTCTACGACGTGGGAAAAGATGAATCACAGAGAGTCGTTTGTCTCTGAGACACAGTCTAAGAGGTGGGAAAAGATGAATCACAGAGAGTCGTTTGTCTCTGAGACACATTCTACGACGTGGGAAAAGATGAATCACAGAGAGTCGTTTGTCTCTGAGACACATTCTACGACGTGGGAAAGATGAATCACAGAGAGTCGTTTGTCTCTGAGACACATTCTACGACGTGGGAAAGATGAATCACAGAGAGTCGTTTGTCTCTGAGACACATTCTACGACGTGGGAAAAGATGAATCACAGAGAGTCGTTTGTCTCTGAGACACAGTCTAAGAGGTGGGAAAAGATGAATCACAGAGAGTCGTTTGTCTCTGAGACACATTCTACGACGTGGGAAAAGATGAATCACAGAGAGTCGTTTGTCTCTGAGACACATTCTACGACGTGGGAAAAGATGAATCACAGAGAGTCGTTTGTCTCTGAGACACATTCTAAGAGGTGGGAAAAGAGGAATCACAGAGAGTCGTTTGTAGCCTCGGTGACATCACCATAACGACCTTTAGTAATGGGGAGTCTTACCTCTGACCTGAGAATGACATATTTAAGTTTCCTCCTCCAACCCTCACCCCCAAACACTGTGATTTATACTGACAGTGTTATGGCTCCTGGTCACAGAGCTGAACTCACTGGGCACTGAATGGACTGATCATTAACTAGAGCTGTTCTGTTGTTAACTACAGAGCACTTCACTGGTTCTCTCTTCCTACAACTACAGATCTCTCTGAGAATCCTGCTGTTTTACACACGACACTGTATCAGGGTTAGGTTTAGGACACAGGGTTTTTCCACTGTTCAGATAAAAATGCTGATCAATAGATGAAGGACAGAAAATGCTAAGGAAACATATTGCCATTTTAGGTACCCTTCTGATGTGTCTCTATGCTTTTTAGGAATCTAATTCATCACAGCAAATCCACATAGCAGCTCAGAAATCCACTAAAATATGTGAAGTGTTTGAGAGGCCTTCCCTAAACTAATGGCCTTGCTGAACCTAAAGACCGGGGCATTAGCTTTTCTACACACACCACATTGGCATTTAATGCGGATCGGATGCTGTGACATGGAAACAGCGTGGTCAGAGAGAATGCCTCCCATAAACAAATCAACACATCTCTCTCTCTCTCTCTGAGGTCTCC